>NW_020528858.1:0-210000 GCF_003368295.1 Carassius auratus | reverse complement strand
CTGTAATTAGACAGATCAGGCCAATTGTTCTTTTAATAACAGTGCTAGAGATGCATATGTGTTGTCTCACACCACTAGATCAGATCGTTGTTCTAGTTGTTTAAATGTTATTGTTTTAAGCTTATAAATCATTGCTCCAGAACCTTAAATTAATTTTCCTTCCTTCATCAACATCTAACTAGGTATAGATCACAACTGGTTGACTAGACATCCAAAAACTGACCAATTATTATGGTGGCCCAGTAGTGCACAACACCGTGGAAACAACAAAATTTGTCCTATGCCAAAATTAGTCTTATTGTGTTGTGGCGATTGCATTGTGTTGTGCACTACTGGGCCACCATAAAATGTGAATGATATTTTGATATTTGCAGCATTAGTGCTTAGTTTAGCATGCTAAACTTTACCAGTTAGATGTTTTGCACTCTTAAAGTCCTTGAAACAAAAAAAGTGTTCATGTAGCTCTCAAATGGTAGAGCATTGTGTTAGCAAGCGCAATGTTGGGGGTTTGAATCCCGAGGAACACATGTGAGGAAAAATTGTTAGCCTGAATGCAATGTAAGTCGCTTTTTGGATAAAAGCATCTGCTAAATGCATAATTTTTTTTTAATTTTAAAAGTGAGAAACGTTCTTGAAAAAAACTGTGCCAGACGTACAAACTATGTATTTCTCCATGTCTGTGGTGTTTCTCCAGGTCCACGCTCACTCCGTTCTCTCGTGTGGCCGTTGCTTCGACGAAGAGCAGATGCTGTTCCCGTTCATAGGCCACGCCCTCTGTTGTTTGTGGGCGGATCAGGGGGTGCGGTCAGCAGCGGCGCGAGGATACGAGTACGAACTCAATGACTCGGCACTATAGTGAGTAAAACTTGGACGCTAATCGCTAATTACAGACCTTAGCGTTACCAGTTATCACAGTAATACTTCATTTGTGAGAAATGTTTTTACGCAAGAGATTTAATATCTAATATTAGACCAGATTTCCTAGAATATCTTGTTAGAAGTATTTGTTCATGTTTTTTTTTTGTGTGTGTGTGTGTTTAGCTACTTAGCTGCACACTTTCTAATAAGTACTCCGTGTTTGGTTGTGATTTATCATTTTATCTTTATGCCCACCTAGATTCAAAGTTAAAATAGTCAATGAATACATTTCCTTTTCTTTGTGTTTTCAAGTAACCTTTGGTTATCAAGCTAACAGATTAGCCTGTTTAGACAAAAGATTCTAGTTATGTAGGGCTTCTATAAGATTAGCTAGTTTGCTAGTTGTTCAAGAAGCCAATGAGCTAGTTGATTTTGATTATGTATAAATAAGAGAACCCTTAATTAAACCATGGTAAACTAACCATGGTTTTGCTACAATAACCATAGTTTAACCAAGGTGTTTGTAGTAAAACTGTGTTTATACTGTACATACCGTTATGGTTACCAATATGCCAAAAAAAAAAACACTTAACTTTTACTATAATAAAACCATTGTTAATTTTCACAAAGGAAACTAGTGTAATTAAATGATGAAAACATGTAAATGAAAATCTTTTGAATTACATGTCATTTTAACCGTAAAATTGAAGCTATAGCACCATTTCTGTTAGCCTTCATGTTTTCAGTTTGCCACTGTTTTTCTTTTTCAGTTAGCCTCTTTTTTTTTTTTTTTTCAAATTTTTTTTCCAGTTTGTTTTCGTTTTCGTTTTTTTTTTTTTTTTTTAAGTTAGCCTCCATTCATTTTTGCTTTTTAGTTAGCTGTTTTTTTTGTTTTTCAGTTAGCGTTCTCGGTTTTGTTGGTTAAGAAAAGGTCTTTTAACTAGCTTGAACATGTTTTGATCAGCGAGCAAAGAGAATTCGGACCACGACACTGGAACGGTTCTCCAAAATGCTTTGCATCTCATTTGAATCTTATTAAACCACGCTCAAATAGACCAATCATGATCCGGAAAAGGTCATGAATGTTTTATTCTAATCTAATTGGTCATTTGACATGGGTGCTGACCCCTGAATCTTTCTCATGTTCAGTAAAAATTTCATCTGCAGCGAGGAAATTTACAGAAAATTTTAAGTAAAACCGTTCCTTTGAAATATTCAACTTGTATTATTTTTCTGCCTCTATTAAAGTTCCTTAGCACAGATTACGTCATTTCATCTATTTAATATTTTATTGGTTTTCTAGCCCAGGTTTTCCCAGTGCTTCCTGATGCAGTTTCTGAAACCTCAATGTAGGTGTAGTGGAACAAATGTGCGACTGTCACTCTTGAGCCGTAATGGCCGCTGATCTGTGACTCAGTCTGACACTCCCACTGTGAATAATGGCTGATTAGTGGGATATTTAAACAGTGAATTGTGTAATTACATGTGTGTGCGATGACAAACTAAAACACCAGGAGGCTGATTATTTAAATGAAGCCGAGAGGGTCACCCGTGTCGCAGACGTGTGGTGTGTGCCACAGCGAATGAACCTCAAACTCCGCAGCGAGGTGTGTGTGTGTGGGGTAACTCCTAAACGGCAATTAGAAAACAGTCAAACCTCAAAGCCTACTGCCTTTGCCAGATGATATATATATCCTGCAATGCATGCTGGGACGTCACATAATGGAGGTTTGACATGATCGCTTGTCTTTTTGATTAGCACACAGGACACCTAGTGAAGGCTGTAAAGAATGAATAAATGATGGAGGCGAGCGAGATGTGAGGTGCTGTGTGTGGTTGAAGTTGTCCATACCGAATGTGTTTGACATCAAAACCCACACACACAAAAACACACAGCCTCGGTTCTACTGAATTCCCACACATCTGCACATAAGTATGTTTTGGGGGAGAGGTTGCCCCAATTAAGTGAATTAAAATGTATTATTATTGTTATCTGTTATTTAATTAGAATGCGTTTAAACATATTATTACTATCAGTAGGATTTTAATAATAATTTTCAGATGTGTTATTGGTAGTAGTTATATTAAAAATGTATTTGGAGTTCTGAAAATTTTCAATTATATAATAAAAATAATATTTATAACCCATAATGAGTAATTTATTTAAATATTTTATTATTATTGCTATTAGTAGTAGTTGAAACGGTATTAAAACTTTAAACTAATAACTATTAACTAATAACTATAAATATTATATTTTAATTAAATAAGTTTAAAATTACTTTTATTTAAAAAACACTGTAAGCCTAGATAACAAAGCATTATAATAAAATGTAATGGTCAAAATAATATTCATAACAATACATTTTATTTATTTAAAAATCAATAATTATTATTATTATTAATTCATTCTAATATTTTTGTTGTTATTACGAATAGTAATAGTAAACCTCTAATGTATTAATACCAATTAAAAATATTTTTTTATTATAATATATAAATAAAATAGTTGTTCTGCCATGCTTTAAAAATTCAAAATGTTTATTTAATTCTAATTAGTTTCATAAAAATAAAAAAATTAAAACTTTAGTCTATGTAAAGTAAGTTTGTGTGTGTCTGTGCGTGTTTGACTGTGTGTAAATTTGATTGACAGGTACTCCTGCCCCCCATTGACCCCTGGGTCCAAGGGGCCCCTCCAGACACTTCAGTCAATAATATGGAGTCAATAACACGCTTGTCACCGGGAACAACTAAATTATCACCATGGCACTGATTTGAGTTGTGGTTTGAAGAGTGTTTAAATCAGACACACACGCACACACACACACATATTGAAGAATCTAGCTGGAAAAAGTATCAAAATTTCAATTTATTTTATAATATGCCTCATTTGCATAAACATGAGGCTGAAAAGAATGACAATGAATTAATTAAATATGGTATAGTGCTGTTTTGGCATAGAGATTTGCACTAAAACATCATTCTTGTGTCTGCATCGTACCGTTTCTCTCACTCTCTCCAGGTTTAAAAACCTTTCCTCATGCTGTCATGTCACACCTGCAGGACTCCATCACCAGTCCTCACACACACACAAAGAAACACATATATCCTCTTGTTAAAGGTCAGATTTATCAGAGGGCATTTCCATCGTCTTTGCAGGCCAGGTCGCAGCTCATCACCTGTTCATATCCTGCATGCATCTCGCGAAATCTCTTTTCATTCCGCTTTCCATCCATTTTCATTTGCCCTCCCTCGCTATTCTAAATTCTCCACAAAAACCACAACCCTAAAACCCCGACCGGCGTCATTCCACGAAATTCAATTGTGTGGAAAAATAGATCAGAAATGTAGTGGGGAGAAAAGATACTTCAGAGAGATGGATGTTTGGTCAGAGGTCAAAGTGGGGTCAAATCAATCCGAGGGTAAAAGTATATCTACAGAACTCCAGGAGAGGTTTTTTAAATTCAAAGAATTCTTCAAAATGTCACGCTGATGGAGAAACCAGGTCGAACCAGCTTTGCAAAGGAATAGATCATCTAAAAATTACCCTAAAGATGCTTCTCTTCTGTAGGACGCAAAAGAAGAGATTTCGAATGAAGAGATTTCACGCTGCTCTTTTCCATACAGCATATGGATCCATTGCTGAGGAAGCGATGTAATGTTAAAAATCACCAAATCTGTTTTGATGAAGAAACAAACTCATTTACAAATTGGATGGCCTGAGGGCGAGTAAATTTTAAGCAAATCCATTTTCATTTCTGGGTTAACTATTCCTTTAATGATGAGCTTAGACCAGATAAAACCATCAGAAACTGGTTTACCATTAAGGACTTAATAAAAAATATTTTAAAAAGACGACTACTGGAGGCCTTGGTAAGGTTAAAGATAGCCCTTGCATTTCCCTAGAGAGTGTTAGAAAGTGAGACAGATCCACAGCGACAGGGCCTTTGTGTCCCGCTGGGAATTGAAGGCCAGCAGCGAGTGAATGTTGCATCCAGATGCACGTAGCGGCATGTCTGTTTTATACACCCAGATGCATTTAAAGAAACACACCTCACACTTGGTCACTCACAGCCTCCGCTCAGGCCCGAGGCGCTCGCTGTCGTGCCGCCCAGGGGGCTTACAAGATCAGACTCGGCTCGAATGCCAAGGAATCGCATTGGCACTGAGGTTGGAGTGTGATATTGTGTGTTTTTGTGTCTGTTTATCTGTCATTAAAAACCAGAAACACCACAGAGAGTGTGATCATAATTCACTATGGTAGTAAAAACATAGTACTTGACAGTGGTATTGCCATTAACTAAAGCTAAAATTATTATCAAATGTTTTTTGTTAATTGAAATAAAGCTGAAATAAAGCTGAAATAAAATAACAAAAATGTAATGAAAATTAAAAATGTTGCCATTTGCTGTTATGGTGGAGCAACAGACTGAAGACAACCCTGCTAAATAAGTCAACAAGCTACTAAACCAATTAATAACTCAATTGATTTAAATTAAAATTAAAATTACATTTAAATTTATGCATTTAGCAGACGCTTTTATCCTAAGTGACTTAAAGCACATTGAGGCTATACATTTTTACCTATCATGTGTTCCTGGGGAATCGAACCCCCAACCTTGCGCTTGATAACACAATGCTCTACCAGTTGAGCTACACTATATTAGGAACACTGTATTAGAATAATAATATAAACACTAGATTTAACTATATATATATTTGTCTACCCTGTCAGTTTATGCTAAAGGCTGCTAGTGGCTCTTGTCATAGAGTTGCGAGTATGAGAATGCAGCGTGTGGGTTTTAGTACTCACTTATGCTAAATAGTTTTCTTAAAATATCTGGTTACACCATGTGTTATTCAGCTAGCTAAGCAATAAGATAGTTAACTGGCTGTTTTGAATGATGAGTGCAACTTTAGTTTAAGCTGCAAGCTAAAGTAGTTTCCACAACATTACTAATATCATGGTGGTGCAAATTTAGCTGAGAAAGTTACATAAACTGTAGTCAAACATTTTCTTGAAAATGTAGTTAGCTGCTCTAAAAAGCTACAAACAAAAAGTAGCTAACTTAAGCTAAATTTATTTGAAAACGTGAACATGGTTAATAACTAGCTATAAAAGGGTGTTGGTTTAGCTAACTTTGTTAATCATCAAGATTTTTCTCAAACCAGTTTGTTAACATGACATTAGGCCATGTTAGGTAAACAACATTGAAACTTGCTACCTTTAAGCTAATTGTCATATAAGCTCTTTTTCTACAAGCTGCTAACAAAAAGTAGTTCACATAAGCTAAGTTAAAAACATGAACTTAGTCAAAAGCTAGCTAAAAGATGAACATTTTATGAACATTGAACTTCCTCCCTGTTGAAAAAAAACAGCAAATGCTGGTTAGGTATGTTTTGACGCTGGGATGCTGGTTTATGCTGGTCCTTTACTGGTTTATGCTGGTCATGTGCTGGCAAAGGACCAGCATGAACCGGCAAAAGGACCCACATAAACCAGCAAAAGGACCCGCATAAACCAGCAAAAGGACCCGCATAAACCAGCAAATGGACCAGCATAAACCAGCAAAAGAACCCGCATAAACCAGCAAATGGACCCGCATAAACCAGCAAAAGGACCCGCATAAACCAGCAAATGGACCAGCATAAACCAGCAAAAGAACCCGCATAAACCAGCAAAAGGACCCGCATAAACCAGCAAATGGACCCGCATAAACCAGCAAATGGACCAGCATAAACCAGCAAAAGGACCCGCATAAACCAGCAAATGGACCTGCATAAACCACCAAAAGGACCCGCATAAACCAGCAAAAGGACCCGCATAAACCACCAAAAGGACCCGCATAAACCACCAAAAGGATCCGCATAAACCAGCAAAAGGACCCGCATAAACCAGCAAAAGGACCCGCATAAACCAGCAAATGGACCAGCATAAACCAGCAAAAGAACCCGCATAAACCAGCAAAAGGACCCGCATAAACCAGCAAATGGACCCGCATAAACCAGCAAATGGACCAGCATAAACCAGCAAAAGGACCCGCATAAACCAGCAAATGGACCAGCATAAACCAGCAAAAGAACCCGCATAAACCAGCAAAAGGACCCGCATAAACCAGCAAATGGACCCGCATAAACCAGCAAATGGACCAGCATAAACCAGCAAAAGGACCCGCATAAACCAGCAAATGGACCTGCATAAACCACCAAAAGGACCAGCATAAACCAGCAAAAGGACCCGCATAAACCACCAAAAGGACCCGCATAAACAACCAAAAGGATCCGCATAAACTAGCAAAAGGACCAGCATAAACCAGCAAAAGGACCAGCATAAACCAGCAAAAGGACCCGCATAAACCACCAAAAGGACCCGCATAAACCAGCAAAAGGACCAGCATAAACCAGCAAAAGGACCAGCATAAACCAGCAAAAGGACCCGCATAAACCAGCAAAAGGACCAGCATAAACCAGCAAAAGGACCAGCATAAACCAGCAAATGGACCAGCATAAACCAGCAAATGGACCCGCATAAACCAGCAAAAGGACCCACATAAACCAGCAAATGGACCAGCATAAACCAGCAAAAGGACCCGCATAAACCAGCAAATGGACCTGCATAAACCACCAAAAGGACCAGCATAAACCAGCAAAAGGACCCGCATAAACCACCAAAAGGACCCGCATAAACCACCAAAAGGATCCGCATAAACTAGCAAAAGGACCAGCATAAACCAGCAAAAGGACCCGCATAAACCACCAAAAGGACCCGCATAAACCAGCAAAAGGACCAGCATAAACCAGCAAAAGGACCAGCATAAACCAGCAAAAGGACCCGCATAAACCAGCAAAAGGACCAGCATAAACCAGCAAAAGGACCAGCATAAACCAGCAAATGGACCAGCATAAACCAGCAAATGGACCAGTATAAACCAGCATCTCAGTGTCAAAACATACCTAACCAGCATATGCTGTTTTTTTTTCAGCAGGGCTTAGCAAGATTCTCTTCAAACCAATGCTTTATCTATAAAGCTGATTGCCATTTAATTAAGCTCTTTTAGCCACTCTTCAGGATACAAAAAAAAAAAAAAATAGTTCACTTGAACTAAACTCAGTTAAAAACATGAACTAAGTCAATAGCTAGCTAAAGGATGAATGCTTAACTAACTTTAACTTTCTTAGCAAGATTATTTTCAAACCAATGCTATAGCATAACATTAGTCATGTTAGATAAACTACATTCGAAACCATAACTTTGTTAGCTATAGCTATAAGTTTCAACTCAAGTACAAGTTACTAACAAGTAGTAGTTCACATGAGCTGAATTTAATAGGAAATATGAACTTGGTCAGTAGCTGGCTAGCTAAACTTCAACTTGCTAGTCATAAGTTATTTGTCATTTAAGCTAGTAGGCCTACTCTTTAAAAAAATTAGTTAGCCATTCTTGCTAGCTATAATCTATCATAATTTAAAGTAGTTAAAATATTTTGTTTGGACACTTCTTATAGTGCTAAATACTAAAATGACAGGAACTCTTAGAAGACAACAATTTATGTTAATGATGCTATAGCGTGCCTTGCAGCAATGAGAATGCAACATTTGCATTTCAGTATGCAAAAGTGTGTACGTCAATCTCTGACGTTTTAGCGTAAGCACAACCTGGTCTTTGTTCTGTTCGCATGTACAGAATGACAAACTGGTCTTATCAGCTCAGGAAAAGATGCCTCAAACACTCTTAGTCAAAAACTATGGCACAACTGTCTGAGGTTATTGCATCAAAACTGTTTACGTGTGTGTTTGTCTAATTCTTTCTCCAAGGTGTTTGCGACCTCCTGTGAGGTGAGTGTATCGCTACGTAGCGCAGGCTCCCAGATAATCCCTCTCTTTAGCACATCAGCGTTCAGAAATCCCCCCACAGATCTGCTTATATTGTATCATGCTGTGTTTATATTCATGCTTGTAATTAGCATACAGCGCGTGTTTCCCCCGGGCCAGTCTTATCGCTGCCACAGACACTTACTGCAGTCAGAGGTAAAGCTGCTTACCTAGACAATGAGAGACGGCCCTTAAGGAGAGGGTTTTTCCCACAGAGACCTGATTATGAGAGGTGAGGAGCCGCATTTGCTATCAAGCAACCTTTTAACTGACAGGTTCCTGGAGTTAAAACCTAAAACCTGCTGGTATCAAACTAGGAACTGCTAAGGGAGGATAATTTCCGCCATGTAAGGTTTTAATGCTGCAAGAAATAAGTCTTGTGTCACTAGCACAAAACAAACTTGTGTAAAAGCACAAGATATCGGTACCATACCGATTATCAACCGATATTATAGTGTTGTTGTTTTTTTTTTTTAATAGCAGGACTAGTATGTATGTTTGGATATTTAATTTATTTCTCCTGTTTCATATGTTGATAACATTTGCTGTCATCTAACATTCACTTTAATAAAAAAAAGAAAAAGAAAAGTGAATTCATATTTATTTATTTATTTATTGTTGCTCTACATTTTAATGCAATAATGCATAAATTCACTTGTAGGATTTATTTAATTAATTAAATGTAATAAAATATAAATATTATATAAAAAAGCTTACATTTAGAAATGTTGCATTCACAACTAACTTAAGCTTAAACTGAATGAAATACTAAAGTAACTAAAACTGAAATTTATTTAAAATCTATAAAAAAAAACATGAAACAAAAAAATCTAAGCAAATTCAAGATAGATCATAATATAAATAATATTCAGTAAAGGATTTTTATATTGACCATGTATTGTTTATCGGCAATGGCGTGACAATGATTACCGGTTTATGAGATTTGTTCGTAGAACTTCTGGCCAAGAACCAGGTTAATTTTAATGGAAAAGGGATTCCAGATGGAATGTCTAAATTAGTCATTACTGTAACTTTTGTCATAAATTTTGTTGTTACTTTTTCTATGTCTCTCTGTACCCAGTTTTTTTGAGAACATGGGACGGATCATCGCCCCTGATTACATGCCGACAGAAACAGACGTTTTAAGAGTCCGACTGAGAACCACAGGAGTGATTGAGACACAGTTCAGAGTCAAGCACCTGGTCTTCAGGTAAACAGTCTTTTTATTGTCAGTTTGTTCTAATTGCTCTTACAAAAGGTTGTCTGTGACTGTGAATAATCAAACATAAATGCTTTTTCTGTTGTTTTCAGTTGAAGTTTGTTTAAAAGTAGCTAAAATAGTAAATGGGAAAAAATTTAGGGGTTTTCCTTCTCACAGCAGGTTTTCATGATATTGACCATGTCAGTATAGGCAGCATCCTCCATCTCTCACTATCTTATTAAACGTCACCTTGCATGACGTTCTGACGCATCGCTCCATTCGTCAATATCCTAACTGGCATTATCAGCATTGAGCACACGTTCAGCTTTGATTTGGATGCAAGACTTGTTTTGAATTGGTCTAATGAGTTTTTTTTCTTTCTTTTTTTTTTTTTCGTGGGTATGACGTCTCATTTTCAACTATATATATTTCGACAAACAACTTTCGAAGGTATATGCTAATCATTTGTTTAGTTTGAACCAGTGATATTTTAGTATCATTGGTATACTTTTTAATAGATTTAATTTTTATGTATTTGTTTTCATTTTAATTCGTTTTTCTAATATGTAGTAGTTTTGCATTTTAAAATGTGTATATAATTTTTCATTTTAAATTAAATTATTTTTTAATTTTTAAGTTTTAGTTTTAAGTTTGAAGTTTATACTGTTTTAGTTGTTAAAACTAGTTTTAGTTGTACTTAAACTAAATAAAAATGAGGAATGCTGCCTTGTCATGTAGAATAAAACAAAATAAGTTATTTTCTTTGTAAATTCGTGTTTATTTTATGTCAGGGATGACATTTCTTTTATGGTTTCAGCTTTAGTTAAAATTGCTTTATGCACAGTTTACTCGTAAATCCCCCCTTTGTTTTCTTAATTCACAGTCACAATGACTTTTGATCCTCAATGTCAGAATGAAAAAGTTTCATGCATGTTCAGCGTACTCTCAAGTTCAACATTAGACAACCAATAAAACGATTGGAAGGTTTCATGGGAAATGTGAGTAATTTTCTGCTTGGCAGCTTTTACCAGCCATTTGAATGTTAATGGAGACATTTACAGCTTTGAGATGCCATAGACTGTTTGATATGGCATGGAAAGATGAATGTTTTGGCATTTGGTGGAAAGCAACTGTCTTTGTCTATACTTTTACGTTCGCTTCTTCTTGGGCTCATTCTGCCCTGAGAGTTGGCTAATTTATTGGCTTCAGCTGAGGGCTTCTGCAATAACATTTATATTGCGCTACTTTGCATAATGCTAAATCTAAATTTTCCATGGCTTTCATGACAGTTTTTAATAAAAGGGCTTCAGATAATCAAAACAAGATGACTTTAAAAATGACTGTGGGATGTATGTATGTTTGAAACGCCAAGTTGAACTCCCATCCATTAAGTGATCTTTACAGTTCAGTCTTCAAAAACATTCGTTTTTCCATCTGAAGTGTGAGGAGAAGTAGTTATTCTGTTCTCTTTGTTGGGTTTAAGGTTAAATTATCCTATAGAGTGTAAATATGAGCAAAAATCCCATAAACCCTGAAATCAGAGTGGAAGTCAGAAAATTAAGAGGCTCTGCAATGGCTTTACGTTTGTTATTATCTGTGAACTCTATGAAGGCTGATGTTATGGGGAGTAATTGTTATATAAAATCTGTTTAGTTCCTATTGAGCTCTAGAGTGAATTAATTCGGTGAGGAATAACTTACTGTCAATCTTCGGCACGCTCGGCTGCTCGTCCTTATCACAGCACTTCACACGCATCCCACGCCGAAACCTCAAGATCTTTATCATATCACTGGATTCACACCTCATGTTTGATATAAACACCCAAAGCTGCATTTCACTTTCCTTGCCTTGTACTAAATAAATCATTTTTACATCAAAAGTTTATTTTTACATTTGTGCATTTATTTAATTATGAATTTGTCTATGCATATTTATTTTATTTATGCGTTTATGGGTTTATTGATGCTTTTATTCATTCAGTTTTTGTTTTATTGCCGCATTGATTGTATTTACTATAATTATCTATAGACAATAAAATGCTCTTTTTAAATGTTATAGTACAGTTTTAAATAATAATTGCAGTATTCATTTTTGCCCATAATTTTACTAATTCCAAATAACTTCTATGTAACATACTACCAGAAAAAGAGTAATGTTTAATTATTTATTTATGCTTTTCATGCATTTTTAATTGCAATTTTATCTTTTTTCTATTTTTATATAATGCATTTTTATATCTATATATAAAAATTGTATTCATTTAATTTGTCTAAAAAGACATTATGTCCATATGTAAATATAACACCACAGTATTTTTTTATATATATATATATATATATATTATTTTTGTCTTTTTAAAGCTGCGGTAGGTAACTTTTGACGCTCTAGCGGTTAATAAACAGAACTGCTTGCGTCTTGCGGAAGAACATCGTAGCCGGAACTACTTCTCTCTGTTTATGTCTATGAAGAATCACAAAGGTACTGGGTTACTCCGCCGCGGTACCCCTGAAGCAATCTAAAATAGTCCGAATATAAACACTTATTATAGGTGCACCCTAGTGATTCAGGACAAGCCAAAAACACGGTTTGGAAAATGGATTCATGGTGTACTCGCTTATTATATACATTTTTCTACATTTTGAACACAAACAAAGTTACGGAGCGCAGCTCTGATTGGTTGTTTCTTACCGGGAGCGATGGATTTCTGCATATGGCAATAGGACCAATGGGAGGAGCCAGAGGAGCTTGATTTTTTTTCGCAGATTATCTGTCTCATATTCTACTGTCAGGACATAATGACAGGTTTAACAAATATGTAAAAAATCAATTTTTACAAAAGTTACCTACTGCAGCTTTAAGGTTTATTTTTGGTGTTTTATTTAGATAGGACAGTAGGTAGACATGAAGCAAAGTGGGTGAGAGAGATCAGGAAAGGTCCATGAGCCGGGACTCGAACTCGGGACGTCTGAAGCACAACGGCGCTACATGTGGCCCACGAGGCCATTGGTGCCGACTTTATTACTCATTTTTGATTACGGTTTTGCACATCTTGATGCTTAATTCCAAATTTTCTTATTTGCAAATAATTTGTGTTTAGCTTGTCAACCGTAAAAGAGCAATTAATTAAATGAAAAAGTATTTTCTTCCAGTGATTATTATATGCAATAATCATTGCATAGCTCATTTTTTACTGGAAATGAATAGGAACAATATGGTGTTATAGGTTCGTTGGTCAGGAGGAAGTGATGTGATTGTTTTTGTCTAATGAAATCTTCCAACCAGCCACAAAAGCAGAAATCTAAAGATCAGGTGGCTCCGGGTCACCCTTGACCTCTGAGCCATAATTAGCAGTGTAATGATCAGTGAAGTGACTTGTGTTTTGATCAGCGTGTTTAACACCGCACGATTCTCACCTTGTCTGCTGTGATTATGAGGCCACATCAGATCACCCCATAATTAAACAAAGGCATTATTAAACCGTGTGTGCTGTTGGAAAAGATGTGATGGACGAGAAAGAACATGAATATAAACTGGTTTGATTTTCTTGTTTAAATTTCCTGCTGCTGCTGGATAGCCAATAATATACAACCATTTTTATATTCAGATTTACAACTATTTATTCATTACATAACTGTTTAGAGATATTTCAATTCACTAATTTAGGTAAAATTCATTGCTACATTTAAAGATTTGGATTACTTTTAAATAATTTAACAGTTATAGGTGGTGTATATACAGGAGTTATAAATATTCAAATTAATAAATATATTCCTTTATTTTATATAATTATAAAACATTAATATATGAATCTAAACGCAAGTAAATTCTAAATATGTATAGTTTTAAATTTAAATACACACATTTAAATACTGAATTAATAGTAGTAATAATAATTTACATTTGAATATAGATATTTAAATTATAATGAATTCTGAGTAAATTGAATGTATAAATTAGTGCTTTTAAGTGATTTAATCACATCCAAAATAAACATTTTTGTGTAAATAATATGTGTGTGTAATGTGTATATTTATTATGTAGCCTGTTTATAAATACAAACGCATACAGTATATACTTTGAAAAAATGTATATGTATTTACACGTATATCTTTATATTCACTTAATTTCTAATAGATATTTTTAATATATAAACGTAACATTTTTAATGTTCTTAAATGTATACATGCATGGGTGTGTTTATATAAACATAATGAAAATATACACCGTACATACTCATATACTGTGTAAACAAAAACTCTTACATTGGATGTGATTAATCGTTTGACAGCACTAATCTAAATATAATATATTTTGTAAAATCATGTAGATATGCTTTGTATTTTGAATTAAAATGGTCACAGATTTTCCCGTTAAACATGATATTGCAGTTTGTTGTAAATAAAAAATAATGTAGCAGTTAATATTGTAGTGTCAGCATCAGCTATGTTCATGATTCAATTCATTTGTCAGATAATTATGGGAAACCCTCATGTATTAGTGTCCCATAAGGCAAATATAGATTTCTTTTTCCATCAGGTTTGAAGTGTGAGTATTGATAGTTTTCATTTCAGGCGTGTGGAGGAACCTTCCCCACAAATATAGTGAAGAGACGGCGCAGGATGAAGTGGAAGACGGAAAATAAACGTGTCTGAGAGAGAAAGAACCATAGACTTTTACTGTTTGTTTATGGCCTTCTCTGTTTAGGAGACAAGAAACGCTCTTTGAGAACAAGCACTCCCAATTTTCCCGCTCTTTTTACATGTGTTTCAGAAACGTGAAGAGGAGAAACCTGTAATAAAATGTCATGTTTGGAGATTTTATTTTGTTTTGACGACTCTTTGCGAACTACTAGCTAACAAGCTAACTCTTTTAGTGTCGTGATCTAAAACGCATTGAGGGGGAATTTGGTGGAGATTGTTAATTTGAGAAGCTCGTTTGATGACCTCAAGAGCCCTTTGGTCTGGTTTTCACATGTACGGATGCGTGTCGCTAGTTAGCAACATATTATTAGCATAACAAATGTGACGCTGTTTGTAAAAGTCATGTTCACAATCCATTGCACTTTTGTAACTTGATGTACTCAAGGTTAATTGGTTTTCTGTTGACTCTAATGTGTTTTGGGGTCATATTGAGGGGTTTATTTTCCATTTAGTACATTTAGTCTCTTTCTCTCCACAGAATGTATGACGTTGGAGGCCAGAGGACAGAGAGGAGGAAGTGGATCAGCTGTTTTGAGGATGTGAGGGCCGTGCTGTTCGTCGTGTCTCTGAGTGGATACGACATGACGCTAGTAGAAGATCCATCGATGGTAAGAAAACACTTACACTTTTGCATTCATCTACTGCTTCCTGACAAACAAGTAAAGTCACCGAGAAATTAAGTTAACTAAAATATCATTAAAAGTTTGAATTTTTGGATGTTAAAGTTGCTAGTATTAAAAAAAATTATTATGTAACATACATAATTGGCACCTGTAAGAATAGTTTAATTGACAAAAATGAATCTGTTATTTATTAATTTATTGTAAACCGTTTCTATTTTTAACTATAAACATGTAAAGCATCATTATAAATATATAACGTTTACAATTATGCTTTTGGAAGATATTTCATTGTGTTATTTATTCATAAATCAGTTCATATAACTTAAATGTAAAATTTAGTAACGCAAAAATAGGCATCAGTTTTAATGCTGAAATGTCACTTAATTTTAATCATTTACAGTATTTGTTTTTAAGTACTAATGTTATATTATAAATGTACAATATACAAACAAAATAAGTCATTATTAATCCTTATTAACATGTGTATAGTAACAAATGCTTATTATTGCTTAAGTAACATTTTATTGAATATTTGACATTTAATTTTCTACTGTAATATTATAAAACTTACATTTAGTAAAACCAAAAATAAGTGCCATAACAGCATTTTCTGGAATATAAGTCACTTTTTTTAATGCAGTTACAGCAGAAACACATTTACATTAGTATTTGTGCAATTATAATAAATGTTGTTTATAATGAATGCAACTAAAATGTATGTTTATTTAATACTTTTTAATTCTTGTTCTTTCCTATTCTGTACCGATTTTGAAGTATTTGTTGTTGAGTGAGGGGATGTTTTCATTATATCGGTATTTTACATTATTCTTGAATGTAATAATCAAATTTGTGTGTGCACACCAATGCAACTTTTCTCTCTCCACAATGCAATTTTGACCGCGTGTGACAATTTTTTTGAGAAATGTGTTTTTACATTTTACAGTGTTTACATTTTACACTATTTAATGTATTCATGTAACATTCTAAAACTAAAATCTTTCTACTTAATATATGTATCTGGATGTTATTACAACACACAAGACATGCACTGACCTCAGCTTTTCCGACTTTTCATCTTGTGCTCTTGTTCAGAATCGACTTCAGGAGAGTCTCAAGCTGTTCTCGTCAATCTGCAATAACGTCTTCTTCAGAAGTACTTCTATGGTAAGAAACGGCTCAATTAACAGAGAGAGCTCATCCAGTCTCATCATCCCATTAACTCGAGAGGAGGTCAGTGGCGTCAACCAAGAGATGACGCAAAACAGGCAACATATGTGACAAAAAAACCCAGTTCATTATATAAATAGTGAACATAAGTGCCTTGTTTAGTTTATTTTATTTAATAGTTTGCATTTACGAAAAACTGTTCAAATATATAATATAATAAAATAAATAATATATAGTTTTCTGCCCGTTCTACAACATTTGCAAATGTTATCAGGTGTTTATTTTTGACTTATTTACCAAAATAAGATTATTTACTGTTTATATCGACAGGACTTTTAGCTCCGCTACTAAAGTTTGCGATGATTTTAGCGCTTTAACGTTCTAGTTTTTACATTTCAGATTTCATTTTCAACTTTCACATTTGTCTTTGTAAGTATATAATAAACCGTAATCTTTTGTGATGATAATCTGCCTCTGAAATGAATTTTCCGTTTCTGTTACCGTTTTTGGTTAACTATGTTACCAAAGACTTTTTCAGTGAGTTCTTCTAAAGTTCTGGACCTTATTTGTTTTACGATCACCTGATGAAAGAGTCTATCACTCGTTTAGACGGCACTCTTTGTGGTTTCGTTCATCTGAGCTTCTTCAATGATTTCACCGATTACCGTAGCTTGCTTTGGTAACCTCACCTCCAGACTTACCATCTTCCCTCGTAATTACAGCCCACGTTGTCAGTTAGCCCAGACTTTGTTTTAATTGCCCATGTCGTTTGGTAATTAAGCTAGCAGGCATAATTTAGGTCGTCCCCGTGGGTGATGGTGGTCCGCTTGTTGTCTGTCTATTTATCGTACGCCCTCCGTAAACCTCTTTCCGTGTAATGAGGTGCGCTAACTGCCCTTGTTAAGATGCATTTCATAGCCACGTTAGTCATACTCTGTTGTTTTGAAACGCTGAGCAAAATCATCACTGGACTAAGTCGTTAATTAAGCCATTATACTGAGCCGAACTCAACGTTTTTTCTCTTTTTCTGTCATCTTTTGTGGACACTGAGGAATACAAAAGGAAAAGTTCACCCGAGTTCATCCAAAAATGAACATTTGCTGAAAATGTACTCACCCTCAGGCCGTCCAGGATGTACATGAGTTTGTTTCTTCATCAGATCCTCTATAGTGAATGGGTGCCGTCAGAATGAGAGTTTGGACTCTCATTCTGACGGCACCCATTAACTGCAGACGATTCATTGGTGAACAAGTGATATATTGATATCTTGAGTGACCTGAGGGTACTGTAAGTGCATTTTTGGTTGAACTGTTCCTTTTATAATCTCTTTTTGTCATTTTAACCACAAAAACTTTCACTTTAAAGAGTTTCCAAAGCTGTTGTATGGGACTAATCAGCTCTTGTCCTAAATGATTGATGTTACAGAGCGAGTGATTGATGGGTTTTGTCCGTCTCCATACAGCATTGCATGCAAGTGTTTCTTTTTTTGTTTCACAGATATTATTCATGAACAAGATTGATCTTTTCCAAGAGAAGATTCTCCACTCCGGGCGTCATCTGCGGCATTACCTTCCCCAGTTCAGAGGTGAGAGACGGATCTGTGATTACACATGAATCATGTTTACTTTCTCTGCAGACTCTTGAAAGAAAGTGTGTTATTTACTTCAGATGCTTGCAAAGTCTTATTTGTTTGCTCATGTCTTTTTAATAAAAAAAGCACAGAGTTGGCAAGCATTTCTTCTACTGCCACTAAATATTATTCATTCTCTCTGTATTTCTGTTGTTCACTTTGATTTAGATGTTTGTTTCATTAGTCTGCTTTTTTCTTTATTCTTTCATTTGTTCTCATTCTTTTAGACATCCAGTCATTTTAAACATTTGTTTGGTTCATTAATTCTTTTGTCATTTTTGTTCTCTTTTCTGCCCTTTGTTCTTTTTTCCTTGATTAGTTCTTAGGATTTAGTTTGTTAGTTTGTTTTTTCTTCCACTCCTTTGTTCTTTTGTTTTTGATGTTTTTGTTTTATTTTCTTTTGTTTATTTATTTTCTTTTTCCAAATAATTTTTTCTGTATTTGTTTGTTCTTTCTTTTAAGTCATTTGACTCTTTCTTTTTATTTCAGTCTGTCATTTGTTTATTCTTTTTTTCATTCTTTCCTCTTGTTCATTTGTTTATTCTCTTTCATTGTTCATTTTTTCTGTTCTTTTATTTGTTGGTTTCAGTTGATTTCTCCATTTTATTCATTTTTTTGTTCATTTGTTCTTTCTTTTATTCATTTGTTCTAGTTTTTTTTTTTCATTTTTGATAAAATGTTTTTGCTGTTCTTCAATTTATCTGTTTGTTTTATTATTATTTGTTTGTTTGTTCTTGCCTTAATTCATTTAGTTCCTCTTTTTTCATTTATCATTTGTTTGTTTTTGTTCTTTTTTGTTTGTTGTCGTTTACTCATATTTTGTTTGTTTTTCACTTTCATTTAAGTAATTTTTCCTTCTGTTTTGTTTATTCATTTTCTTTTCCAATTTGTTCATGTTTGTTCACTCTTCTTGATGTTTTTTGTTTTAGTCACTTGTTTGTTTTCCTTCTCTTTGTTCTCCTTTTTTTTGTTGATCTTTCATGTCTTTTTTTATTTTGTTCTTTTGTTATTGTTGATTTTTTTTTTTTTTTCTCTCCTGTTTGTTTTATTCATTTATATGGTATTTCAATGTTTTGGTTGTTTGTAGTCATAGTCTTTAAGTCTTGTTCTTTCTTTCTTTCTTTCTCTTTCTCCTGCTTTTAGACTTCCTGTAGCTCTGTCGTTCCATTTAAGACCCAATCCACCGTGTCAGCTTGAGTTTGTAGTTTGTCCGTTTAATCAGCTGGAATGGATCCCGTAGTTTTTACCTCAGGGAGAAAAGGTCAAGACGGACAAGGCTGGACATTTCTCACATGATATTGTCTTCCCTCCTCCCGCTCCTTTAAGACACTTGTATATGCCAAAGTTAATTCCCCTTCAGATAAAAGATTACAATAAACCCTTTTCACAACTACATTTCACCTGTTAATTCAGACAGACCCATAAATGCATGCTTCATGCAAATGTCAATTTAGCATTGGAGGTTTAGACATCATCAATCTTGGAGCCCTTTGGAGCAGATCTCATCAGATATTCATAGACTCTCACTTCATTTATTTTCGTTCTCTTTTATATATATATATATATATATATATATATATATATATATATATATATATATATATATATATATATATATATATATATATATATATGGGGCACACCTCAGCAAATCAGATATATCAAATGAAGACACTTCTTCCACAAACCTCTCCCTGTGTTTTTGTTCACAGGAGCTGACTGTGACGTGGACGCTGCCGCCCGGTTCATCGCCTCAATGTTTGTCTCTCTCAACATGACGCCCAGCAAACTCATCTACCACCACTTCACCACAGCCACCGACACCTCCAACGTACAGGTGGTTTTCCAAGTCGTTATGGACACCATCATCAAGGAGAACCTGGAGGCTGTGTCTCTGCTCTGAGAACCATTCCTCCTTTAAAAACTCAATAAAGACTCACGGATGAGCCCTTCACAATGCTGATGGTATTTATTGTATATGATGCTCTGATATTCATCAGGATGCACACTTTTCATGAAGCAATAACTGAATGAATGCCAGTTTATTTTCTTCTTGCTTATATAAAATAAGTAATAAAAATGCAATAATCAACCCATATGAATCATATATTATGTTGTGGAAGATTATAATATGGATTTAAAGAGTAAATGGTGCTGTCCTTTGAGTGGTCGAGTTGCTCGTCCAAGCATCCCATAATTTTCCACCTGACATCCCCCACTTCCTGTGTGTACATTACCATGGTTAATCATCACCTATAAAATAACCTTTTCCCCTTGTGTAAATCTTTGTCCAACACAGTCCATTCAGAGATTGAACACCCTGTCAGGGTCCAGTGTTTTGTTTTTGAGGGTTTTTTTTTTGTTATGAATCATCTTTTGTTTGTGATCCAGCACTTATATAGTTGTTGAGTGTTGGTGATTCAATCTGAAATGGTTTTATTGTACCAAGGTGAGCCAAACACACATACACAGATCTATATAAAGCATAATCGTACCTGTAGCAAATGTTGCTTTACACCATTTATTCATTGAGATTTAGTTGACATAAAATGTGTTTTTGCTATTTAAATGCTGTGGAATATACCACACTTTTCATGGTATATTCCAATTACTCTTTTATAAATGCAAGAGAAAAAAAAACACTGTGAAAGAAAAACAATATTAAAAACTAACATTAATGTTTTTTGATATTTTGTTTAGTGCTGATTTCTCGCACAGTGAATGGTATGAAACAAATCACGCCACAACACAAGTGTACACCGAACGAACGGTATTTCTTTCAAGTTTAATAAAATAAAGAAAACATCTTTGAAAGTTTTTGCTCATAACAGTGAACTCTTTTTATGAACATTTAATACATCTGGAAGTAGGTACAGGTGACGGGTGGGCGCAGAGGGGAAAAGAGTGAACAGAAAATACCTCTCCGTTTTGTTTCTGTGGATCACCTATTTTTCCATTTACAAATTTAAAGCAGCAAACTTCACATTGTGTGAACCAGGGGTGCTCAGAACTGCTCTCCACGATCTAGTTTCCTGCTAAATATAGTTAAAACTAAGTGAGTTCACACTGGAAGTGACTTGAATTCGGTTTGACTTCACTTTGCTATTTACTACCCTAAAATCAATCTCTTTACTGTGCATTTTATGTTTTGATGATCAAATTTCATTTGAAGAAGAATCAAGGGTTTTTGTGTATCACTGACTTATTTTTAACATTTGTAAGACCTTGCGCGGCCATTAAGTAACCTGAATGTGCGAGAATTCCGGTTATTTTTAGCGGCTCGTTATGCTGCTTGTATTATCATGTTATTTAAATGCTGTGTGGTAATTATAATCATACTGGTTTATAGTGCAAATACTTTTACTGTTTACTTCCCTTTAAAAAAAAAATTGTATAATTAGCTATATAATTATTCCCGTTCCCGCTGTTTACTAATGGCGAATGAATCGAATCTCTCGCACATTCATAGAACGTTCGCTGCTTCGAAATAAGGTGGATGGATTTATAATATCACTCATAAAGAACATGTTTATTACTGGTACATGGGCTAACTAAACTTTGCTGGAAAGTGTATCTAAAGAAGCAACGCTGAACACCCCTGGTGTAAATCAAGTAAACATTCAACGTCAACAGCGCGCCTCACTGCCTTGGCTGTAAATACTCCTGAAATGGAAGAGACTTTGGGTCGGGTAGGAGGAGGGGGTGGACGGGTTCCGCTCAGGAGGTGAAGCAGTCCAGCGAGTCGAGCGACAAAAACACTTCTGCTTTGCACCGAAACGTGCTTGAACCGTCCTGAACCAGCTCGCAGCTCTGAAGGTTTGGGGAGATGTCCTTTACGCAGATGGCCTGAGGGGAAAAAACGTTAATCGAAGTTATGGTTCTTACGTCGAATTTTCTCTACACACTCAAAAAAAGTTCAGACGTCAAAGAAAAGTATATTTTCTACATTAAATCTGACTGAGATAAAGTTGTAATGTAAAATGCTTGAATAGGAATTTCTGTGCTGGATTTGGTCCTGTCTTTCTATTGAGATTATATTATATATATATAATGCTGAAAAGATGCTGAAATCAACAAAATTATACATTTTTATGGGGTTTAATGTTAAAACAACATTTTCATTTGTAAGACAATTTTAGCATTTGGAAATCTAAAAGTAGGCTAAGGTTTTTTTTTTTACTTTTTTTTTTTTTTTGTAGGCCGATTGTTAATATATGTTAATGTGCATTCGCACGTATATATAACATTTGAATATACATTAACCTAATTAATTTAATTCATATGTTCAGAATATATATATATATTCATATTTGAATACACATCAAGTATGATTCGTATTGCATTGTAAATTGATCGTTAGTAATATTTTATGTAAATATAAAGAAAAATATTTTTTTCAAGTTCACATATATATTTCTAATCAAATACTAAGTAACTTCTCAGTTAAGCATTAGGCTATATAATGTTACATTTTTAATTTATAAAAAAATTGCATAAACTTTTACAAAAAAAACATTTAAATAAAGTATATATAGCCTATGTTTTTCATCAATATAGTTGAATTTACCATGTTTTTAAGAACTGGAGTTTGTCTGCTGCTGAAGTCGGGCATCACGCTGTTGGAGACGCCGGGGGTCTCGCTGCTGTCCAGCGCTGATTCTGTCTCAGATCTGCGCACATAGGGCGACCTCCGGATCCCGGACAGCAGACCCGAGGCTCTCCCGACGGAATAATAGCTCGGCCCGGTGGACTGCTTGTACCAGGCGTCTGTGGGATGGCTGGAGATGAGGATGGAAACAACCACGAACACCAGCACGGATCTGACGGACCTCTCCATTGCGCACTGAACCTAAACGCGTGTGCTGTGGTCTATGATGCTTCGTAGCTTTCGGATTGATGATCTGCACATCTGGAGTTTATATATATACCCCTCGGAGTCGTGATCTCGTTCGTCATTCCCCACTAGATGATTCATATTTCCGGCCAATAGGATTGATTTGCGCGTCTTAGTGCGTTTGGAGACGGCTGGGGAGCCTTTAACGTCAGTTGGATGTGATGTGTGACGGTTTAATATTGTTTCTCTGCCACCGAACCTGTCTATATTGATCAATAAACGTCTTTCTGGCGTCACAGCGCAAATTAGAAAAGAGTAAATCCCGCGCGTAAAGAAGCACATCAAAAAAAGTATAACAATATCCAATCCTTTTTAAATAATTGCTAAAGGAAATCTAAGTGCGTAGTACCTTAAAATTAAGTCTTATTAATAAGTGATTTAAATATTGATTTATTGACTCCTCTGTAATCGCCTGTTGGCAGATTTCTAAATCATTTAAATAAGAGAGCACGTTCAATATATTAATTCAAAGAGCCATTAAACTGACTCGAGTTAATCACAAAAACAATCAAGTCCAAATATGATTTGTAAATCTAGTTCCTTAGCCTGAGATGACATTTAAGAAGCCAAAAAGTAATGTTTATTTTTATTGTTATTACTACTATTATCATTAAAATATTAGTATTATTCCATACCAATGTTATTTGTAATAAAACAATAATACAAAATGTAAATACAACAATGTAATTTTGAAATCATAGCCAAGAAGTTAAGCATATAATAATAATATTTAACATACAAAATCTTTATTTTTATATGTTGTTCCTTAGGTATTTTGAGATGACAAATATAAAATATATATTAAAATTATAACATGATAAAGATAATTGATTGACAATCTCTCAGAAATGAAACTAGGCAGGCAGAGGACATGTATATGGAGTCTAGGGTAATGAAAACACTGTCAAATAAAATATGATCAAATATTTTCAAATAAAGAAGAGGTATAAATAAAAAAAGAGATATAATAAAAGAGATGCAATAATGTTGACTTATGTTTTATTAACATTGTCAACATATAAAATACAAATATGATCCTACAGCTCTCATTTTAATCCAGTTAAACAGAGAACCTGAACCATAAAAAGTTTATAGAGTTTTCTCTCAGATTTGAGGCAGATTGTACAGCGGTCGGCACTGCGGTTCCAGCTTGGTCTGGAGGACGGCATCCGGCTCACACACCCACGGATCCTCGGTTTATCACTGCCACTTCAGCAGCTGATCCCTCAGGCTCTCCAGACCCGGGGTGTAGGCCGGATCACCAGCTAGGTTCTGCCTCTCCGTCAGATCTGACTGGAGGTCAAACAGCTCCCACCTCGACCTGTAGTAATACTGCTTTAGAGTCTTAAACCAGCCTGTGGGCTGACCCGACTGAGTCCGGTTTAACAGATCCTGGAAGGTAGGGGACACTGGTCTATAGGGAAGGGCATGCGGCAGTGCATGTTGTGCAGGAGGCGGTAGCGGCCCTGGTGGATGAAGCACATTGGATAAAACATAGTGACCTGGTGGAGACTCTGGCTGGCATAGATGGAGACCCAGGACGGTTCTGAGATCAGGGCTGGGAGAAGAGACTGACCTGAGCCCCTGAGAGACTGTATGATGGATATGGCAAAGAAAACCAGTCCAGTACGGTGGGAGTGATGTCTGGGGAATATGTGAGAGAGGCTGTTTTAAAGTGACATACAATTAACTCACAAGAAAATGTTGTTAAACTGCCGATAATCTGTGAGTAAATAGAAAGATATGACCTTAAACATAGTATCAAGTGCGAAAAGGTGCAATAATGAGGAATGCCATTTTATAATATCGAATGAATAACCTTTGATTCATAGAAATAGAAAAAGAAGGTTATTATATTGACAAAAATCTGTCAGTAAATAAAAAATATGGACTTAAAACAGAATCAGTTGCGAAAATGTGTAATAGTGAGGGATGCCATTTTTTTTATGTTGTACGAATAACTACAAATATAAAATGTTGCATTGGTAATAATTTATGTAAATACAAAAATGTGACCTCAAACACAGAACCTAGCATGAAAATGTGCGATAATGAAGAAAGCCATTTCGTAATATTGTATGAACATCCGATTCATAGAAAAGGAAATTGTAATACACATTTTCTATGCAATTTGACGTACAGTCGAATATATATCCGTGCTATTATCTAGACTTGAAACACAGAAACGAATGCAATAAGGTGTAATAGAGAGATGCAAAAAACTTTGTTTTGCACAGACACTATTGGCTATAGTTTGAGTAAATATGAAAATGTGACCTTAAACATAGCATCTTGCACAAAAATGTGCAATAATGAGGTATGCCATTTCATAATATAGTGTGAAGAACTTGCTATTCATAAAAATAAATACAAAATTTGTTAAAATTGGCATTAATCTGTAAATAAATAGACAGATATGTGCTTAAACAGAATCTAGTGTGAAAAGGTGCAATAATGAGGTATGCCATTTCATATTATCATATGAATAACTTATGATTTGTAAAAACATAAAATGTTACACTGGCAATAATTAGAGTAAATATAAAATGTGATCGCAGACAAAGAATCTAGTGCGAAAAGGTGCAACAATGAAAGACACCTTTTTATATTGTATAAACAATTACAATTTTGCTTAATTGGCAGTAATTTGTCAGGAAACAAATATTTGTATGGAAAACTTGCTATTCATCATTCACATATGCTATGCTGGTAACAATTTGTCGTACGGTAAAAATATATATGTATTATATATGTAGACTCGAAAAACAGAAACGAGAGCAAAATAGTTTAATAGTGAGATGTAGTTTTTCTAAATTGTACAAAAACTAATTTGGTCTAAAACACATAAATGAGTTTCATCGGAAATGTTGTGTTTTAGAGTGATATGAATATTTGGCTATGTGCATAAAAAAAAAAAAGTGTAGTACAAATAGCTTCCGATACAAATAGTTATCGTACAGATTTTTAAAAAAATCTTTTTTGTTTCTTAAATCTGCCAGTCAGTAACAGTATTTCTATACTCTGACCTCAATCACAGAAACAAGTGCATGAGGTGCAGTGTTTTCTTAAACACAGGCGTACAGCACCACCTAGTGGTTAAAAGCAGCTATAGCACAACTCTCAATGCCCATGAGACTATGAGCTGTGCACATTAGTTTACCTTCACATGTTTCCGTTATCCGAGCTGTAGATCAAAAGAGTATCATTTTCATATCCCACATCCCATAGTTCTTGAAAAACCAGACCGACACCTTCGAAATCAAGCAGAAGATTTGTGAAGATCTATGCAAGCAAACATTTCAATATTACTGTGAGTGGTGTAAAATATATAACCTTGATCCAGCCGGCTGACCGTTGTGTATTAGGCCGCAATATCCGCCCTCGCTGCAGGAGTGTCCAGAATAAAGTATGGTACCTAGTCAAATATGAAGAAACTTGATGGTTAGGAAACTCAACTAATGACCTTTTATATTTTTCTTTATTAGTAAGGCTCACCTTGACCTGATCTGGAGAGTAATACTTTGGCTCCCAATCCGTAACTCTCCCCATTCCCAAACTTTTCACAGACATTCCATACTGAGGCTGGGAATGGCCACAGCGGTGAGGATCATGGAATGCCACGTAGAGAAAGAACAGCCGTTCCTCTTCTGTCTCACTCCTCTCCTCTTTCTGGCTTCGGAAGAACTTCCGGACTAGGAGCTTGATCTTGGTGATATTCCGACCCACCTGAAGAATGGAATCGGTCTCTTCTGTGTAGACGAAATCAAATGGGTACACAGGCCCTGGACCCACATGTTTTTTCCCAATGATACCTTTCCCAAAAACATCAATCATGAATTCAGTATGACTCCAAAAGTTTCCAAGTTTTACTAGTTCATGCTTCCAGTAACTAATCATAAGCTGTTTTTTTTCCCTCAATACTGGATTTCTGCATGTGTCAAAAAGTGTTCACAATTTTTACAAATTTACTTTAAATTTCATAGAAAAATACAATTGTCGTAATCATACGCATCTGTCATTTGGTAGAAAGATTTTTATTACCAGGACTCAAAACAAAAACAATCCCAAAAGCCATAACAATTGGATGCTACTTTCACATATATACACCCACACACCAACATATATATATATATATATATGTTGTTAACAAGGAGTCATTCTGTTTATAGTCATAAGATAGCTGCACTCTCATCTCATCTAAAACAGAAGCCCGGAGATGAGGGGTCTGGACCACAGTGTTTGGAACCCACCATCATCAGCTGCGTTGTACAACACAACATAAACACAACATCAATACAAGCATCAATACAACATAACAATACAAGCGTCAAAATAACGTAACAGTATAAGCATCAAAACAATGTTAATACAACATAACAATACAAGCTTCAAAGCAACATAATACAAACATCAAAACAACATTAATTAAACATAACAATACAAACATCAATACAACATAATATAAGCATCAAAACAACGTTAATTAACCATAACAATGCAAAAATCAATACAACATAACAGTATAAGCCTCAAAACAACGTTAATTAAACATAACACTACAACCATCAATACAAACTTAATACACCATAACAGCAAAACAACGTTAAAACAACACAAAGATAAATGCAACAACACAGACATTACTGCATAAACTAGTTATTTTGTCAAATCAGTAGTGGGTAAAAAAAAAAACATGATCGTGTTTTATTACACACCGATGATGAGAAGCACGTTTCTTCTTCTGCACTCTCAACAAACCAGAAGACACAACAAAGTCCACACGAGCCACATTTTAGTGTCATTTGGCTTCAGAGACGTTGCTACTTCTTCTTCTAATAACGTTTTCTGGCAGGTGGCAAACCAACTTCTGATGCAGAAATGTTAGTAAAGCTAACGGGAAAGTTTGTACTTTGTTTACACTCAGCGAGACGAACTTCCGCCATCATGTGAGTGAATCCATCACATGACCGCGGTCAGCTGACGCGACGCCTCGGCCAATCGCGTCGCGCATCGCCGCTGACGCCACCAGAAGGGCTGTTGTTGAGTCTTATGTCAAACAGAGCGCGAGACCCGCTGGAGTCGCTTTGATTGTTCAAATGTTTCATTGTTTATCTGTGGTTTGATGTAAATAAAGAGATCACTGCAGCGGAATGTTTGAACTCCGATGAAGCGCGAGGCTCAAAGACATCTCTGAGGTTTGATCTTTAACTTGATTTCACATTGTGCCTCTTATCATTGATCTCAACTTTCAGTTCGGTTTGTAAATACGATTATCTAACTGATATTATTATTATTATTATTATTATTATTATTATTATTATTATTATTATTATTATTATATTTAGTATGTGTTTTTTTTTTTTTTTTTTTTTTTTTTACAAATGCTTTTCTTCGATTTGCATTGCACTGGGTATTCAGATCATGAGATCCTTTTAAAATGTCATATGATTCATGTCAAAAGTCTTACCTAATCATTTTTAACTGTATTTTAGGACCATTGCGATGCTTTCTTTCTTTCTCTTTCTTTCTTTCTTTCTTTCTTTCTTTGTAATTTAGCAATTTGTATCTCGTTATTGAAATGCAATATATATATATATATATATATATATATATATATATATATATATATATATTTAATGGAATATATTTTTACTAGTGTGTTTAAAAAAATTAATCAATAAAATCTTGTTACTTGAATGTAAAACATAGATACAACGGCGTGTAATAATGCATTATTGGTAATGACAATATATTTATGCTAGAATTTGTAATTTTAATAATTTTTAAGGGTATTTTTACAGCCATTATTATTTTTATTCTTTGCATTTTGCATCTCACTACAAAGGTATTTTTTCTGTAATCCAAATGCAAAAATAATTACAATAATAAAAATTATATTATTTTTATTTGAATATATTTATACATAAAGTTATTTTTGTACTACTGTTTAAATGTATGCTGATTTAAGTACTACTAATAGAAAACAGGATGAACAACAGTATGTTTTATTACTGTATGATTCACATTACATCAGCAATGTTCTGCAGCATCTGGTGATCATGTGTTTTATAGCAGGCAGTCACGCTGTCTTGTAGTTCAGGTTGGTTTTACTAACTAGTGGAGTTGAATTCTCCACAGATGGACTTTCCAAAAACAAGAAGAAACCTTTCTGACTAGCACACAGCTAAGAAGAGCTTGATAGCTCCACCCTTCCTGTGAACCCTGCCACATCATTGTTTGTCCACACCATCCGAGCGGCGTTCAACATCCTGGATGAAGCACTACAGCTCTTTTCTTGATCCTTAACTGATGGTGTTTTGTTGGAGCTGAAGGTCAGCAGATCTGGGATCTTTTGATGGAGCGGGTGACAGATATCCCCTGGTATGCCGCCCTGCGCTCCTATTTTCCCATACTCACCTGGATGCCCAGGTATAACCTGACCTGGCTGAAGATGGACCTGATCGCGGGTCTGACGGTGGGTTTGACCACAGTTCCTCAGGCTCTGGCCTACGCAGAAGTGGCTGGTTTACCTGTGCAGGTACGAACATTCACAGTCCTCCAGAGACTGAGACTGAGGAGGGTTTTCTTGACACAAGGTTTGTTTGTTTTTCCAGTATGGCCTGTATTCTGCCTTCATGGGTGGTTTCATCTATTGTGTATTTGGGACATCTAAAGACATCACGCTGGGCCCGACCGCCATCATGTCCCTGCTGTGTTCAGCGTATATCGGAGGAGATCCTGTGTTTGCGGTGGTGCTCACACTGCTGTGCGGCGTCATCCAGATGGGAATGGCTCTGCTCAGACTGGGTGAGGTGAAAATGGGCTTAAAGGGATAGTTTCTGTCATTAATTACTCACCCCTTGTGTCGTTCCAAACCTGTAAGACCTTCGTTCATTTTCAAAACACAAGTTTTGGTATTTTTGATGAAATCCGAGAGCTTTCTGACCTTGCAAAGATAGCAATGCAACTGACTCGTTCAAGACTCACAAAGGTAGTAAGAACATCATTAAAATAATGCACGTGACATCAGTTGCATTGCTGCAGGGTCATAAAGCTCTCGGATTTCATCAAAAATATCTTAATTTGCGTTTTGAAGAGGAACAAAAGTCTTAAGGGTTTGTAACGACATGAGGGTGAGAAATTAATGACAGAATTAAAATTTTTGGGAGAACTATCTCTTTGATGTTATTATTTAGGCCCTATGTTTGTGTGTGATTCATAAAAATTTGAGGTAGATAGTCATCTTTATGGACGTTTTAATAATTCTTGTTTAAAATATTTATAAACAGCTTTTAATTTATTTCAGTACTAGTAATTTTTTTGTCTAAGTAGTTTTAGTTAACGGTAAAAACATCAAGTTGAACTGAGTGTAAACTTTTAAACATATCTATGTTTGTGTGGATTTTACTATTAAAAATATTATCTGTTAACATTCTAAGTTTATTTAAACGCCGAAGTTTACATAAACTTTGATTGAAGTGTTGTCATCAAGAAGTGAAAGCAGACTCGGCTGTCTGTAAATCAGGGCCGTCTTGAAAACAGGAAGTTTGTGGGGTTTTTTCTGTCACATAAATATTAGATTCGATTACTTCCTGTGCAACTTCCTGTACATGACTGTGAAGCCGCACACCAAAATGTAGCAACAGGTTTTAAAAATGTGGCAACTGAGGTTGTGGAAGTGACCGAGTTAGATTGTAACAGATAAATATTTTCCTGAGAACGAACTTAACAGTTTTTTTTTTAATAATCAATAATAATAAACTAATATATAATTAGTACAAAAAAAGCTTAATATTTGCTGAATTGAACGTTTTCATAAATATTTATATATCAGTTAATATTTTATATATTAAATATGTATTAATAATACAGTTGGAGCAGTTGTTAAATGTTGTTCATAATAAAATAAAGATAGAAACAAATAAATAAACAGAAAATAATATTAATCCAAAAAGTGAATATATTTGTTTTCGAACTGTGAAATAAAATTATAAATATTGTTTTTAATATTGTTTTTGTTGCAACAATTAAAAAATAATTTTATGACGAAATCTGAATTCATGCAGAAATTAAATGATAATCAAGTTAATAATCCAAACAAACTAAATTGAGCATTTGTGTTTTCATAAATAGTAGTATATTTAAAATGTTCTTTTTAAAATTATCATATTATTATTAAATTATAATAATACTACTACTAATAATAATAATTTAATAATAATAGTAATAATAATTATTATTATTTATAAAAGTAATTATTATTATTATTATTTATAATAGTAATTATTATTATTATTATTATTATTATTATTATTATTATTATATTATATATATTTTTTTATTACTTTTCTTTTTTTTTTATCTGTTCTGGATAAATGAATAAATCCAAGAAAGATTAATGTGTGTGTGAATCAGCTGGTCTGATGTTGATTTTCACTCTGTTTGTTCATCAGGTTTCCTCCTGGACTTCATCTCATATCCAGTAATTAAAGGCTTCACCTGTGCTGCTGCTGTCACCATCGGCTTCGGTCAGGTCAAGGTCAGAGTCTCACGCTAGAACAATCACTTACGCCTCTCCTCATTTCAGTTGCATGCTTCTTAAATGTCCTTTACGATCTGTGAAGAGTCAATCCGCTTCATTTGTTGTGCAGAATATTCTGGGTCTGAAGGGGATCCCACAGCAGTTCTTCTTACAGGTTTACTACACCTTCCACAAGATCCCTGAGGCCAGGTGAGCACACACACACACACACACACATATATATGATGTCTAACCGATGAACTGTGGTGTTAAACCATCTTGTCTGAGTGCGTATCTCAATCATCTGTGTTCTCAGAGTCGGAGATGTGATTCTGGGTCTGTGCTGTCTGTTCTTCCTGCTCATGTTGACGCTGATGAAGACTTCTCTGGGTTCGTCTCCAGACGAGTCTCCTCTCTTCATCCGGTCGGCCCGCGGGCTGGTGTGGAGTTTAGCCACCGGTGGGTGCTCAGAAGCTCTTGTGAACCTGTAACTGTAACTGACAGATGTTTACATACGATCTTCTTGTGTGGCAGTCAGGAACGCTCTGGTGGTCATTGCAGCGACGGCTGTTGCGTATTCTGCTGAGGTCACCGGACACCATGTCTTCAGCCTCACCGGGAAAACTGCCCAGGGACTGCCTCCTTTCAAAGCCCCGCCCCTTTCAGAGACTGTAGCCAATGGCACGCTGATTACTTTCAGTGACATCGTGAAGGTGTGTCATTTTTGATACAAATCTTTCATATTTTTTATCTCCATCTAAAAGAACTGCCTCCAGAGAATCAAATAGCCTACTGATGAGTTATATTAAGAAATTTGTTATCAGGATATATATTTTTTTATATATAAAAATGCTATAATACACGACATTTAATTTAAATATATAAATTATTTGAAAGCATTTAAAAGCATTTAAAATTATTGATATATATATATATATATATATATATATATATATATATATATATATATATATATTGTATTTTCTTTTATATTAATTAAATATAAATAAAACCTAAAATAATGTTTATGTGTATATTGTATAGAAAATGTATAGAAATATAATTAAATACATTAAAATAGATTCAATTATAAAATAAATTGTGTAGTGATGTAATAAATAAAAAAAATCAAGATTATTTGACATATACTGCAGTTATATTAATATAATTATATGTAAAAAAAAAAAATAAGAATGTTAATTATTGAAGGCATCTGAAACCTTTTAGCATTGTTGTATAAAATATAAAATATTGAAAATGGAGAATAATTTAATGATTGAGAATAATAATGATTGTAATGCATTTATATAATATATATAATATAAATGCATTCAATCATTATTATTCTGTTGTTTGGAAAATATTACACAAAGAGTATTTTTCTTTCACTATTTAATGTGAAATTAAGTGTAATTTATAAAATAAAGTTCAGATAAAATTATCTAAATATAAAGACAATATATATATATATATATATATATATATATATATATATATATATATATATTAAATAAAAAAACGTAAATTATGATGATTATTATATTGTATTATAAAGATAATATTATATTTTAATATTTATGAACATAATGTATATATTTTTTAAAAGCTGTTCCATCATTGCACTAATGCCAAAAACAATTAAATATATTTTTGAAAATTATTACTTTTTTTCTATGCACTAATAATGTCAGATGTATAAAACTTTAAAATAATAATAATAAAATAAGTTTTTATTCATTAATCTTAAAAACTAGGGTCATTATTCTATTAATAGAATAATAAATTATATAATTATGTGTATATATATATATATATATATATATATATATATATATATATAATTCTATAATTTATTATTCTATATATGATAAAATAGTAAATATATTTTTTTTATGCGCCCCCTTGTGGTACTTGGATCCCAGAAAGTTGAGCTGTCATGTAATACCACATTTCAGAATAGTAAACTATAGTATTAGTAAAGTATATGTGACATTTGAGAGATTGTAAGTAGAGTATCTAACAGAATAATGATCATTAATGACCAATCGGGTGTGTTTTCTCAGGATTTAGGCGGCGGTCTGGCCGTTATTCCTTTAATGGGCGTCTTAGAGAGCATCGCTATTGCGAAGGCTTTTGGTAAGAGCTTCAAACTGTCCTTACTTCTGTGTCAGATGCTGTTTAGACATATTTAACACTTTTTTTCTTTTCTCCATGCAGCTAGCAAGAATAACTACCGAATCGATGCTAACCAAGAGCTCTTTGCCATCGGTGAGAGATTCTCTTCCTTTACGATGTTTTATCACAAGCGTAAATCGGTCGGTTTCTCATTGTAATGTTGTTTTTGCAGGTCTCACCAACATCATGGGCTCGTTTGTGTCAGCGTATCCCGTCACGGGCAGCTTCGGAAGGTCTGTCTGCAAGCTAAGTGCTAATGCTAAAGTATTTGTTGGCTAGCTCTTCGCTAAGTCAGTATCTTGATGCTGTGTTTTCTGACAGAACCGCGGTGAACTCTCAAACCGGAGTGTGTTCGCCCGCTGGAGGGATCGTCACAGGTAGCACACACTCTCTGCGATCAGGTTGACTTTTAAACTGTGGACAGCATCTGAAGGTGTGTGTTTCTGGGCAGGTGTGATAGTGCTGCTGTCGCTGGCGTTCCTCATGCCACTCTTCTTCTACATCCCTAAAGCGTCCCTCGCTGCCGTCATCATCTGCGCCGTCTGTCCCATGATGGACTTCAGAGTGCCGCTCCAGCTCTGGAGAGTCAAGAGTGAGACTTTACGGCACAGATTTGAACTATAGAAGTGTTTTGTCTGCTTTATAATCGCACTGTTTACCTCAGGACTCGATCTGCTGCCATTCTTGGTCACGTTTGTGGTCAGTTTCTGGGAGGTGCAGTATGGCATTGTGGGAGGTGTGGTTGTTTCGGGATTCATGCTGTTGTATATCGTGGCCAGACCCAAAGTGAAGGTGAGTTTCAGTTTCAGTCAGTTTTTTTAATGAAATATGAATATGTTAGGTGTGGCCTGTGAGCTGTGAATGAAGGACTTTTATTCTAGAAATCCACTTTCTGTTTTACAACGTAAAATGTCTAAAAAAAACAAAAACAAATACTGTGTTATTATATTAATAAATAATTTATTCATTTTATTATTGGAATGTTAGTAGATTTAAATAATCTTGACTTAATGGTTTTATACTATACATTTCTATTTAATTGAAATCTTTAATTAAAGATTTCAATTATTTGATTGAAAGGCAATATGTTTTTAGTGTGTGTGTGTGCTTTAGTGCTGTCAAACAATTAATCGCGATTAATCACGTCTAAAATAAAAGTTTTTGTTTACATAACATATAGCATGTGTACTGTGTATATTTATTCTGTATATATAAATACGCACACATACAGCATATATTTTGAAAATATTTACATGTATTTACGAATGTATATTTTTATTCATAATATTTATAAAATATGTAAATATATTTAATATATAAACGTAACATTTTTCTTAAATATATACATGCATTTGTGTGTATAAATATACACAGTACACACACATATATATCATGTAAACAAAAACTTTTATTTTGGAAGCGTTTAATCATTTGACAGCACTAATATGTATATATACTTACATTTTACATATCAATTACATACTTTACATATTTCATATTTACAATTACATATACATGTATATATATCTAATATAAATATACGTGTTTAAAAATATAAATATTACCTAAAACATTTATTGTATATAATTAATTTTTATTTTTAATATAAATATATTATATTTTTTTTTTTGTAGAAAAAAATAAATGCACTTAGTTGCTGAATGTGTAAATAATACAAAATAAAAAAAAAATGTAAATATTAAATATAACTAGTATATACATATCAGGTAACTAAAAATATCTCTCTAACTTATATAAATATATTTAAATAAATAAATATTAAATAAAATATAAATGTTTGCATAGAAAAAAAGTAAATGCATTTTAGTTACTTTTTGAAACATGTAAAATACATTTAACATTATATTTTAATGTGCAACTATAAAAAATGTAATATTTAAATCCATAAAATATAACACATTTCTTTTTGTAAATAATGCATATTAATGAACTATAAAGAAACATTAAAATAAAATATTTATAAATTTGTATATCCAAAAACTTGATGATTCTTTAAAAATATTAATCTGTTGTTTTTGGGGGAAAATACTTTAAATACTACAGTATATACTACTCATATACTAATAGAATACTATCATGTCTTTACAATTAAACATGAACTGAAGAGTGATGTTTATAAAGTGACGGAGATGCAGCAGCAGTCTGTGAGGTTTGTGTGTGTGTGTGTTCAGGTGTGTGACGACGGCGTGCTGCTTCTGGAGCCGGACAGTGGGCTGAACTTCCCCGTGACGGAGCATCTCAGCAGACTGGTGTTCAAACACGCCCTTCACGGTGAGACACACACACACACGGACACACACACACACACGCTCTCACTGAGTGCTCACGGTCTGGTGTCTGTGGTCTGTCAGCGTCTCCTCCGCGCTGTCTGGTCCTGGACTGTTCTCACGTCAGCTCTCTAGACTTCACTGTGGTCCACGAGCTCACTGAACTGCTCAAACAGATCCAGCTGAGAGGAGTCTCCATGATCTTCGCTGGACTCAAGGTAGGGTTTCAAATCAACGCCATTTCTAAAATTAAGCTCAGTAATCATATATATATAAGGTAAAGTTTCTTCTCTCTGTATGTCTCTCTCAGCCGTCAGTATTGAAGGTTTTGTTGACTGCTGATCTTCCTGGTTTCCGACATACAGACAGAGTAGACGAGGCTCTGCTACTTCTGACAAGTATCAGTCACTACCAACAACAATTATAACAGCCAATCACAGGCAAGAACTGATCACATGGCTTTGAGCCAATCAGCACCTGAATACCTCAAACCCTCTGATGATTGGTCGAATGAAATATCCTGCGCACACCTTTGACCAATCAGCACTCAGGAAGAGAGACTTTGATGAAAACTGATGGGGAACAAAGTTACATAAAGTTTGTGTACATGACGACCAAATGATGCTTTTGCACTTAAAACTATTTTTAGGTAATTTTTGTGTGTGTGTATTAAACTGAATCTCTTGTAATTTTATGGACATGCACTTATTCTCAACACTAAAAAATCAAATCTGAAGCATTTTGGGTTCAAAAGCACTAAAAGTCAGACTGGTCTCTCAAGACGTAAAATATGATCACGATGATTCTCTTTCTCTGTAGTTTGTTGTAGTACTTTTATAAGTTTAGTATGTTTACATTTATTGTTTGTAGATGAAACCGTATCTCTATTAGGACACATATGTTTGGACTGACAAAGATTAAACAACAAACACTGAAATGTCTCTTTCGACATTAAACTGATTTGATCTACAGTGACTATGCTTGAAATATTTTCTTGGATAATTTTGTAATTACTATACATCAAACATTCAAATGTGTATTAATAAAAAAAATCTATATTCACATTTGACACCTTATTAGTGTATGTATATATATATATATATATATATATATATACATACATATACACACACACACAAACACACACACACACACACACACACATATATATATATATATATATATATATAAATTATTTGTATATTTAATGTATGTAAATAAACTGTAAAAAATATATGCAATATTATCTAATAATTGTACTACAATATAAAGACCTATATTACTTATTTATATTAAACAGTTCTGATTAAAGGTTATATACGCAATTACATAGAATGACTGTTATTAAATCGTTATTTATATATATATATATTAAAATATGTATAAAAGTTTTTGTGTATAAAAATGTATGAAGACTTTATTTGCAAAAATAACTGATATTTTTTACATTTTCAAAAATCATGTTTTTTGTGTTATCATGTCTCTGTATTTTATTTCTAATTTTTTTTACTTATTCAAGATAAACTACTACAGTTTGAGATTGGTTGAAATGCACGATGAACAAACATGGTTTTTGAAAATTGTTAAAAACTGAGTTATCTGTTATCTTATACTCTTCATATAATAAATATATTGTCATAATTGTACTTTTTAAGTACAGTATTGTATGTAAAATATTATTAATATAGGTTTAGTTAAACATTTAATGCTTAAGTTCAAATGTATGTCTGAAAATAAATGTTTGTGCCACTTTTAAACAGTAGAGGGCGATGTTTAGCTTCTGTACTTCTTAGTAAATAACAGGTCTAGTAAAAGGCCTAGTCTTATGCTGAATTTGTGTAGTTATTGACATTGCCAACCAATAATGTCCTGACATTACCAACAAGAAGCGTGCAAAAACACACTTAACCAGTATATCCCAAAACAAAGATGTTTCGATTTCTTGCTCTTAAATTGTACCAAACCACTGCCATTGATTTTTATTTTCAAAAGAGTCCATTCTGATATCAAGTTCAATCAAATGTGGTCTGGATGACTTTACTACGGATTAAAAGCTAAATTCACTCCGTAAATGTGACATTACTGACACTTTTAATATCCTAAAAGACTGACGACAAAGTGAAAGCAATGGCATTTTGTCTTTTGGTCAAAGTCTTTCCTCATACAGTGTGGTTGGATGTTTGTTCTTCATCATAAAACTGACTCAGTGGTACACACCTGGTGAAATACTGATAGACTAAGAACCAACACACACACACACACACACACACACACACACACACACAGGTTTATAAGATAAAGCAGTCACACCTCAAACACTGATCTTGAGCAAACAGTCGACAAACTGTTAAACACATCTTCAGGGAGTCTAAAGGCATGTCACATTATCACATTATCACATTATCGCTTGGTGAAATTTCTTTGGCAAAATCTAGTCAATCCAATCCACCTTTTTCCTTTTTCCCTATTAGTAAGACTTCCGTTTCATTAGCCGCTTTACAAATGGCGGCACCCATTTTTACATCAGGAAAAATGTGGATAGGAATGCGTACGATGGGTACTCTCTGCAGTCGAATAAAAAATGGAATTGCAACTTTTAAATTCACAATTCTTACTTATTGAAATGGCAGTCAATGAGTGCTCCTCTGCTGCCATCTCCTGGTTATAACAGTCATCTTCATCTTTAAAAGTCTTTGTTTTTCAGCAAGAGACACATTTTTAGCACATTCCTTGATGAAAAGCGATCCTTTAATAACGTGAATTTTGCTGCACAGCTGTAGAGTTGATTAATAATAAAGGCTTCAAAATTGTATAAGATTAAAAAAATGTGTTTATGGCTGTGAAGCTAAGATATTAATGATCGAGAAGACCATTAGGATGTCGTTTAAGAGACTGTCTGGGTACTTTCCTGGGATTACCAGACTCGGCAAAAAAAAATGATATGTTCTTTAATAACATGAATTTCATTATCCGCTATCATTATTTACGAAGTTGCAATTATTTTGTGTCTCAGTTTCTGATAAGAATGAGGCAGGAGAGGTTTCTGTGAGGGTCTCTATACAGCACATATAAAATGAGCTTCACCGGAAGATTATGAGATGTTTTATCCTTATCCAGAAGTTCTGTGCATATGGTCAGTCTACCGGTATTTTGAAACTGAGGTGTAGCTAAATTGTGCTTAACCAGTAAAAAGTTAAAGAGTTGCCTGCATGCCAAAAGCGCATTTTTGTCGTTAACTAATTTTACTCATCACCTGTATTTCTGTGTGAAAGGGGTTAATATCACGCAATATCTTGCTTCTGTTTAGACCATGTGACCACACTTTAAAATGCTGTATTTTCCTCTATATATGTATTTATCATATTCAGTGGCGTCAAACCCCCTCTGGAGCTGCGACTTGACGCCCTGATCATGAGTGCTGTGGGTTCGTTCATTAGGGTGTCACAGTGGGGTCAGGTCACGTGGTGAGTGCGTGTTCTTCAGCAGCTGTGTTGTGGTTGTGCTCGCCTCCATCGGCCTGCTGTAATTGCTGAGAGCTGAATCTCACTACACTGGCTCCTCGATGGGTTGCAAAATTGGAGTGCCAAAAATAACATGACTGTGTGCTAAAACTGGAGCTGAACTGTGAACTTATTTCACACTAGACTGAAGGATCACATGAGGTTTCTACTGAGAGAGAGAGAGAGAGAGAGAGGATGCGGTGTTGACTGGGAAGTAATGAGCTTGCTTAGCTTAACTTAACCGTTGTTTTTTGTGTAATCTCGAACTTTAATCATTTGAAACTTTTTTTAACACGGTTATAAATAATAATCAATACTATAATATTTTAATTAGGCTACTGTTGTCTATCTATCTATCCATCCATCCATCTATATGCATGTATATATATATATATATATATATATATATATATATATATATATATATATATATATATTAGGGGTGTAACGGTTCACAAAATTCACGGTTCGGTTCTATACGACTCACTGGTGTCACGGTTCGGTTCGGTACGTTTTAGATACAGCAAAAAGAAAAAAAATTGGCAGATAAATTTCCTTGATTTTTAAAAAAAATGTTTTTATTTATTAAAACTAACAAAGTATGTTTTTTTTTTTTTTTTTTTTTACAGTGAACAATGAGGGAGCTATTCTTCACCCATCTTCTGTGGTGTTTTCTTAGCAGCATACTGTATAAAACAAAAACAGCTCCTTATAAAAAAATACATTAAAATGTTATATTGCTGTAGTAGTAATGAACAAATACAAAGATGTAACTTTTTATATGGAACTCTATAACTAAAGCAGGAATTACGGTCTGGCTGAAATGGGCTCGTGGAGGAATATTGTAACGGGGCACAATTACATTAAGCATGTTCTTAAAACCTGCGTTTTCCACTACAGAGTAAGGCGCTCGCTCACTCAGTACGCGCTGAAGAGTGAAGACTCGTTGCAAAATGGCTAAAGGGTCTTTCACGCAGGACGCAGTATGCGCAGCGCTGGACCCTGGGCTCAGCGTTGCCCTTCAGATACAACGCGATTTGCGCTGCACTATGCCAAGAGCAAAGTAGGTGGAGTTTTCAAAACTGCCCGTGCATACGTTCTATTTATAACAGTTCTTCTATCTAATAACGTGCAGGCCTGTTAATTGAATCTTACTGCTCGGGAAATTCCGACACAGTACAGTACTAGTCCATTTGGATTTCTGTGCTTGTTTGGATGCCCCGATTGATTGGTAAAGTGCACCCAAACACCAGACCTGTTGGTTATTGGAGGATTTCTATTTCTGGTCTGTTAAACGCATTGGCCATTTTGCAACGAGCCTTCAGCGCGTACAGAGTGAGCGAGCGCCTGACTGAGTAGCCTAACATAAACATATAAGTTGGTGTTTTTTTCTTCTTCGGGGGTGTCAGGGGCGTTGCCTGTTACGTCGTTTGGGTTATTGGGCTACCTTGTTGAACGCATATCATTATATTTCACAATTTTTTATTTATTTTCCAAATATAATTAATTAGTCCAACGAACCGTTCGGTACATAATGCGTACCGCGTACCGAACCGAAAGCCTCCTACCGAACGGTTCAATACGAATACGCGTATCGTTACACCCCTAATATATATATATATATATATATATATATATATATATATATATATATATATATATATATATAGACACACACACATATATCACACACAATATCAGATTTTTGTTGCTTAACATTTTTGTGATTTATTACATTTACAACTTATCATCAGACATCTAATACAGAAGAGAATCACAGCTTTAATAGTTTTCAATAAACCTAAAACTTCTGTATTTCATTTTCAATTCATTTTATGTAAAGTCGAGCAAGAACAGACATATATATATTATTATATTACATTATGAATCAACCCAATAAACTATTTTGATTTATGTCACCAAGGTTTTACATAATGAGAGTTTTATTCGTTTTGTAATTTATGTAGCCTATAATCATTTGTATAAAAAGTCAAGCAAGGACAGAGACTAACAAATGGCAATTAAATTAAACAAATGCTAATTATTAAGTGTAAAAAGTAAAAAGTTATTTTTTATTTTATTTATATCAAAAGTTAAATATAATGAGCAAATTTGACATTTTATATCCTATAACAATGCTTCCAACCCCTACCCACCCTACCCCACCAAAAAAAAAGGTACATTTTTGGCGAAAAAAACAATATACTACCTATTATATTTTCTTTTTTTTTTTTTAACAGGTTTCATTTTTTCATCACTTCACTTTCTCACTGACGCAATCCTCACCTTTAGCGCAACTGTCGTCACTGTCATGTGACGTCCAGCAGAGGGCGTCGCGTCTCGTGGGCGGGGTCTGAACGTCCCTCCTCTCTTCCTCTGATTGGCCAGCCGGGAGACTGACGGAGCGGGTTCATCGCTGTGTATCTCGCCCTCTGATTGGCCAGGCGCGTCTAGAGTGACTGGAGCGCAGCGGCGGAGGCGCAGTGGAGAATCACAGCAGCACAAACCCACTGCGCTCATGGCATCAAGGAGAATGGAGACCAAACCAGTCATAACCTGCCTCAAAACTCTCCTCATCGTCTATTCCTTCGTGTTCTGGGTGAGTGACCCCCATTCATTAGCGTTTTTGAGCTTTTAATGTTTCCGCGGCATGTTATCAAACATATAAATTGATTTGTTATCATAATAAATCGTTTGTTGCAATATTGCGCCACTGGAAAACAAGTGCATCTCCATCACGGCAGGGCTGGACCCCTCCGAGGCTATTAGAAACACGAATATTATAAAATGTAATAATAATAATAATGATTCTAATCAAGAATATGATAAACAATATGCATTCCAAGGCAAATGACGAAAACATTTCCAAAAACGCGAAACGATATGTTCATGATGATGTTGGTCATTATCCATCACCATTAATTAAGGTTTAAATAAGAACATTATTCCTGATTAATAACATTAATGTCCAAAAATAGACACATACACAACATTTTAAATGGCTAATTGAGGATTCATGTTCAAATATGAGCATATCTCGGACACTATTCATTATAATTTTAAGATTAATGGCAACATATAGACATATGCTGAATACGATGGACCATAAATTGTAAGTTAATGTCCAAACATGCACATTTGCTGAATATGATTGACTGAATCTGAACACACAAGCATTTAAGTTCTAAATGGAATATTAATGTCCAAATATGGGCAGGCTCTAGAAATGTAACAGGTTTATTAGGGTTGCAGTGACCTTCATCTCTGTCATATGAAGAAACCTCTGCGTCTCATCTTTAGTAAAGAATCTGATGGTTTCTGTCTGTTGAAAGTCATAGAGAGTGACATGATGGCACTGCCCCGCTACCAATGTAGTATCTCTGTGTAATAACTGATTAGTATTATAAGCATTAATAGTAACACTTTATAATATAACTTTCAGAAATGTGTATAAGAACGTTAGGTAACTACTATTAACATTTCTTGAATAGACATAGACAGGAAGAGATGGTCTGACTGACAAGTGAAGCGTCCAAGCACAGTTTTTGTAAGTTATTCTTGTCAGTTAAAGGAGGATTTCTTAATTATGTGATGCAACAATTAAAAACTGGCTTTAAAAGACTTGATGCTACTAACATTGCAAACGTTGGCAAATCTGATAAATAGAGTAAGGCTGGGACTGATTTATAGCCTATGTCTGCATACGTACATTTCTGAATGTTTGTTGATGACTAGCTATTGCAAGATATTCTCAAGTGTTTTTGCACTACTTTTGTAGGCCAAGAAAGGCAGTGGCCTGAAGAAGTTATCTGTTAAGAATTAGATAAATATTCCATTTTATCATTAATAATTCAGAAGAAATGGGGAAAAAATGTGATAAGTAATTGAGCACATGTTCTATTTGATGTGATTGCCAAGTGATGAATTACTGTACATTCGACACGATTCATTAAGCCAATTGGACCTCAGATATCAATTTAAAATCTCATGTGATTTTGACTAGAATACAACCAAGTATTCAAGAAATGTCAAGCGTTTAGGAATTAGGATAAAAATAAAAACCCATAGTGATGTGAATATTTGATGATTAGCCTATTTGAAGGCATTTTGCAGTGAGTGGTTTTTCTTGATTGAGTCCTTTTGCAATATTTTCAGGTTCATAGAAGTGTGCATAGATTGCATTATTTTTTTATCTTTGAACGACTCTCGAATGGCGACTCTCATATAGTGAGCCGATAATGATGCATAATGGCAAATTCCAGAAATAAACCTTTCTAAATCAACATATTGCACTCTGTGTTTTGAATCTGAAGATGTGTTTCTTCCCAGGAATCTGGGAACAAAATACCGGGTTTGTGTAAGTAGGTAACCGTCTCCATAGGGCTGCACGATTCTGGATAAATTGAGAATCACGATTTTTTGATCTCATATAGAGATCACGATTCTCCTACGATTCTTTATTATTATTATTACTATTAACATTATCATTATCACAAGTATATAAATTAATTATTTTATTTTGCAAGGATTCTTTAAATTGATCAAGTGTGACAAAGACATTTATAACAAAATATTTCTATTACACACAATTATTGTTCTTCTGAACTTTCTATCAAAGAAACCTGAAAAAAATCTACTCATCTGTTTTCAACATAATAATAATAATAATAATAATAATAATAATAATAATGTTTTTTTTGAACGGCAAAACAGCATATTAGAATGATTTCTGAAGATCATGTGACACTGAAGACTGGAGTAATGATGCTGAAAATACAGCTGCACACCACAGAAATAAATTACATTTTAAAATACATTCAAGTGAAAGCAGTTATTTTAAATGTTAAATATTTCAAAACTTTACTGTTTTTGCTGTACTTTGGATCAGATAAATATAGTTTGGTGAGCAGAAGAGACTTTAAAAAAACATTACACATCTTATGGTTCAAAAACTTTTGACTGGTAGTGTATATATAATATATTTAAAACCCCAGTTTTTTTAATATTAGAATGATGAAAAAGTTGTTTAGATCACTGATTCAACGACTCACTCATAAACCTACTACACTTGTTTCATTTCTGGATGAATCAGCGTTTTTGAACGATTCTCTTGAATGAAAAATTAATTCATTGACAAATAAATTAAGACACTTGTCGCCACCTATTGGTGAAACAATGCAATCGACACAAACGTTATTTAAAGCGCAGTACTTTCAAAAGGGGATTTGTTATATTTTGATCGCTGCCATATAGACATCAACGTTTATATTTAAACTATAAACTTTATCCCAGTATTTCTGTGATAATATAAATGACTGTAAGACAGATATAATACTGTGTAGTTGAAAAGACTGTTTGTGAAGATGTTTCTTAACCAAACATGGTAAGAGCTCTCTCTGTGTCAGCGGCAGTGCGCGCACGGATTTGAATGATCCGGTAAGACTTTGTCAAAGGTTTAACAGACTCGGGGAATCGTTGTCTTTTAGAAATGAGATCGAGAGGGTGTCTGAATCGAGATCGCGATCTGTTAATGATTAATCGTGCAGCTCTACGTCTCCATCACATTTCCTTCTGTGCTCACTGGAGATTCAGTAATGCAGTGTGGCACATTCACAACCAACCAGTGGCTGTTTAGCTCTCTGTCCGTCTGTAATCCCACTTGGCACAGTGATCCAGTGCCTGACCCAAATCTGGGCTATTTGGACCGTAACGCAGTGTATTTCTACTGTAGACCTCAGAGTAGATGCCGTATTTATTTGACAAAAACAGTACGTTGAGTTCTGCCTCTCATAGCCTCATTTTCATTCAGGTAAAATATGATCTAGAACGTCTAAAATGGTTTAATCAAGATGCAGACTCATGATGTGTGAATTTGCAAAGCAGTATCGCAAGAAGTATTTTAGCGCAAACCCATACGTCTTATTTACGAACGACTCACAACTCAGTTAATCTCTGTGGAAAAATGTGCTGAAATAGTGTATTATTATAAAGTCTGTGTCATTTTACGTTGAAACTTTGAAGCTTTGTGCCATTTACATGGTTTATGTTGAATTCTGCCTCTCGTAGCTTTGTTTTCATAAAAGGAAATTAAATATGATCTAAAATGTGTATTTTAATGACTGAAAGTTCATTTTCACAAGTAGTAGCTATATCTGCGCAAACCTGCAAACGACTCACCAATCAGTTCACCTCCGAATTGAATGCAGTACAATAACATTATAACGAAGTAATTGTTATGTTTTTTTTAGCATGGAAATGCCTCTTTTATTTTCACGCTATACTGTATAATTGCATGATTTAGGCAATTATTTTTTTGCCACTTTTTATTTTTAAAGAGGCGAATCAGGTGAAATCAAATTTTTAAAACAATTTCGCAAGTAGACTTTTAGAACAGATCTTTGCATCTTATTTACAAATGACTAACAATTGAGTTTATCTCTTCTGTAAATGTGCTGAAATACTATATTTTTAGCACTAATAGCACTAATAGTAAAAAAAGTATTTTCCTAATAATTATTGCAGCAGTAATTCATCAAATTAGTTATTTGGAGTATATATGCAACATATCCAGATTCATGTGCATTTAAAGTGCACTTTGAGTATTGTTCAGTATCGCTTGCATAGATGTTTGGCTGGTTGATTGATTCACTTTAGTTTTTTTTTTGTGTGTGTGTTTGTTGTACTTTTATCCAAAGCAATTTTTAACCGAGCTAGATTTCATAATCATTTTGTGTTAATTATTTTGAATAGTGTTGAAATGGAATAATCATGCAGTTTAAAAGAAGATTTGAAGGTTTCAAGTGTGCAGGTTAGCATCACTAAACTGAATTGTGCGCTTGCAGAACAGCTAAACACAAATGAGCTTTGAAACAGCGAGCGAGGGCGTAATTAAAGCGAGATGTGAAGAGATAAAGGCAGAAATTAGAGAGAGAGCCTGTGAGTGACAAATGAAAATGGAGTTGGTGTCGTTTCTCCATCCTCCCATCAGCTGTTCTGGACCTGTGGGGTTCGTTCAGTTCGTCTGAATGCAGACAGACGGAGCGCCGTGTGTCCTGCTGTCGACCCTCACAACCACATTCACACTCTCTGTTCTCCCAGAAGCAGATGGGAACAGAGCAACAGGGCTGAGAAAAGACAGGCCGAACATGAGCTAGATGAGACTGGTGTCTGTTGTAACTCTTTTCGCACTTAATTTTATTTATGTAGATTTATAGCAAATAAAAAAATATTTACAGCTCATTTTATTGCTACTTTAGGGTGCACACTTAAAGGTTTAAAAAGGGTTTTCACAGTGATGACATAAAATAACAATTTTTTGGTTCTCAGAAGAAACTTTCAGTGAACAGTTCTTAAACGAACCATTTATTTTCCGAACGTGAAGAACCTTTCAATAATCGAAATAATATTTTTTTGCTATAAACTTTTTGTCCACTTGAAAGGTTCCATGGATGTTGAAATCATCGATACCAATACATAACCTTTATTTTTGTGAGTACATGAAGAAAGTTACATCCATAGCTTTCCGTTGCGCAAAAAAATTCTTTATAGTGGAAAAAAGTTTTTTTTTAGATTATGTTCTTCGCACCCTTCTTTTAAAACCCTATTTATAAGTTAGTATAGACTAGGTCTGCAAAACGATTAGTCTCGATTAATCGATTCAAAATAATGTGTAGGCCTACATACTACATGTGTGTGTAATGTGTATATCATGTATATATAAACACACACACATATATTATTAAGGAAATATATGTTAGATTTACGTGCAAAATATTTATATATAATATAAATCAAATACAAGTGTTTATATACAAATGCATACAATACATATACATTTTTTAAATATATACATATGTGTGTGTATTGATGTACATAATAAATATACACAGTACTCAGACACACATAAACATAAATATATTATGTAAACATTAACTTTTATTTTGAATCGATTATACATATAGAAATTATGCTTGTTTACAAAACAGCATATAAACCAACACCCATTGAGAAAACTTTAATTGTATCAAGATTAGGGGTGTAACGGTTCACAGAATTCACGGTTCGGTTCGATACGATACACTGATGTCACGGTTCGGTTCGGTTCGGTTCGATACGTTTTAGATACAGCAAAATGTAAAAACATCTCAACTTTTCAGAATGCCGCAAGCGCACCGCGGGTCATGTGACAAGAACCAACCAATCAGCTTCATCCTTTCCCGTAACAACGTTGAGAGCTCAGCCAAGATGAAGGATCAGCTGATCATAGTTGTATATGGATTGCAATTTTGAAATAAATTTAGTAGCAGAGCTACTGCAAGCGATTTTTAGAGCTGCAAATCCATTTATCCTTCGCTGAAATTTCCGCGTCTCATGGAGAGAGCACGTCATTGTTGCTTAGCAAAGACAGACGCCTCATGAGCGCTTCTGCCCGAGCGCTTTGGAAAGGAGGAGAAAGACGTGCTTAGCGTTTTCCATGCGTTTTTAGGCACGATATGTGAACGGCCCCTAAGGCGCTCGCTCACTCAGCACGCGCTGAAGGCTCGTTGCAAAATGTCGAATGCATTTAACAGACCAGAAATATAAGATCCTAAAATAACCAACAGGTCTGGTGTTTGGGTTGGATTCCCTGTAAGCTATAGTGTCTAAATGCTGCAGGGATAGTTTGCTGCATGCATGTTTCTCCTTTTTTTCGTCTTTTCCCAGATAGTACTGACGCATATATCCCAGATATTCCCGCTGGTGTTTTTTTTTTTTTTTGTATTCCCGCTGGTGTACCCTGTCATGTTGCAGATGCGACATACCGTTGTTTTTTTTATCCACCACTCTCTTGCCATCACCATTATAGCTTAAAGGGAATCCAAAGTGCACCCAAACACCAGACCTGTTGGTTATTGGAGGATCTTCTCATTTCTAGTCTGTTAAACGCATTTGCTATTTTGCAACGAGCCTTCAGCGCGTACTGAGTGAGCGAGCGCCTGCTGAGTAGCCTAACATAAACATATAAGATGGTGTTTTTTTCTTCTTCGGGAGTGTCAGGGGCGTTTCCTGTTACGTTGTTTGGGTTATTGGGCTACCTTGTTGAACGCATATCATTATATTTCTCTCTCTCTTTTTTTTTTTTTTTTTCAAATATAATTAATTACTCCAACGAACCGTTCGGTATACATAATGCGTACCGCGTACCGAACCGAAAGCGTCGTACCGAACGGTTCAATACGAATACGCGTATCGTTACACCCCTAATCAAGATTCAAGATTTTTATTCGTCACATACACAATTATATAGAGCGTATATAACTGTAGTGAAATATGAGTAAAGTAGGTAAAAAATTAAATAAAAACACAATCTAAGCGGAGTAACAATCGGCGTAAATTTATCTAGATTTCCATTTCCTGAGTAGACACTGTATTTTTTAAGTTATGTGGCCTCCATTTCTAATGATATCCATTTGGAATACAATAAAAAATGTTGTTGTTGTTTTTTTACATATAATTGGAAAAAAATTCACCGTTAAATTTGAAAGTTAGCTTTTCTTATCAGTTGGAACCTTTTGTGATCCCTGGTTCAAACACTGATATTATCTAGAGATACAGAAGAAAACCTCAGGTGTCCACGTGTTCCCCATGAGAGAAATCTGGATCTAGACTACATTCATTCAGTTCATATTTTAATGCAGTCGACATTATTAAAGCTTAGGATGTAAGGTAACACCTCATGCCACATTTCCCCTTGGACACGTTTGATTGAGAAAAGACCCCATGATGGTAAGAATGCCAAAAATGTATGGGTTTCCAAACTATGTAAAAAATACCAATGAATATTCTTCAAATTTACATCCTTGGGAAGTTTCTGCAATAAATGTTCTTTATTAAATCACGCCATGTTGAATCTCGGGACGCTTTTTATTGACTAGTCAGTTTGATTGATTGCATGCGTAGCATTCCCGTAGGTCGTGTCAGCTCGGGATGTGACAGTATGACTTTGCAGTGTGTGTGTAACTGATACACACCTAGAATGGCATGTGCCTATGTGTGACCCCAGAGTTCCCCGCGTCTTAAAATAGCTAGCCTAGGACACATCACAGCGAGCGATGGGAATCCTGTTCTCGCTCAACAGGGGAAATGAGGGAACCTTTTGCTGACAAAAGTATCTGAAATATTGACGAAAAAGTCATGATAATTGCATACCAACAAATATACCAAAATGATAATTCACTGCGTATAATATGATAGCATTGTCATTATGAACTTATGAAACAGTTCAAATGTGTTTAGCAGAGTGTAAATCACAGTAAGTTAGTTACCCTACACCCGCAAAACATTGGCATTGCCATTGTGTTTTCTACCGAGGTGGAAAACGAAAACAGATGAAACCTGTTTACAAAGGATTTCATTAAAAACCCAAAGAAACTTTACACACCGCAATGCTTGAGTTGCTTGAAACCTTACATCTCAAATGCTTTTAAAGTTATTTTGTGTCTTAATTTAACGGACAGGGCTAGCCAAATCAAAGATGCATTGTAATGGGGTAAAACTGGGTTCAACTATCTTGTCACCCTTTAGTCAGATGTGTTTATATCGTCAGAAAGGAAATTATACGTTGATATGGAATACAAGTAATTAAAGGGTGCAGCTGGACCTATTTGGCCAACAAGTAATAAATGGTGCCATTTGGAGATTCTTGGGTCACTCTTCTCTTGAGTTATTTCGCTCTTAGCCAGTGTTATTATTAATACTGGCAGTCCTGTTCATTACAATCAGACAATTAAGGACTTGTCTGGTCCGGTTTTCCCAGTAGCCTTTGGTGTTTTTATGGAAATGAGAGTGCTGCTGATATATTCAGTACTTTCGTGTGTGGAGGCGTTGATGCTTAGCGCCGGTGCTCTGTTTGTTTCTCCTTAAGCTTGTTAATATTTTGTCTCGTGTATTCTTTTCAGTGTTGTTGTTCCCTTTGGAGGGCAAAGGTGGAGTGATTAAACAGAGATTTATTCAGATGGAGCTGCAGCCGTCAAATCTGAAGGAGCTGAGAAACATTTCATGTTTAATTCAACCGTGTTTTCTCACCCTCAAGCCATCCAAGATGTAGATGAGTTTGTTTCTTCTTCAGAACAGATTTGGAAAAAAGTGGCATTACATCACTTGCTCACCAGTGGATCCATTGAAGTGAATGGGTGCCGTCAGAATGAGAGTCCAAACAGCTGATAAAAACATCACACAAGTAATCCACATAACTCCAGTCCACCAATTAACAAATTGTGAAGTAAAACGCTTTGTGTGTTTGTAAGAAACAAATCTGTCATTAACGCGTTTCAACTTTGAAGCGTCGCTTCTAGCCAAAATACGACTTGATATATCCATAATAGCGCTTCCTCCAGTGAAAAAATGTCCTGTTGTCCTCTCCACTGACTGTTTTCACTTGTACATATTGTGCATATTTCTCTCCTTAATCAGAAGAGATGCCTTTTTCACTGTAAAAAGCTATATTTTAGCTAGAAGCAACAGTTTGAAGTTAAAAACGTGTCTTAAAAACACGTTAACTGATGGATTGGAGTGGTGTGGATTATTGTGATGTTTTTATCAGCTGTTTGGACTCTCATTCTGACGGCACCCATTCACTGCAGAGGATCCACTGGTGAGCAAGTGTTGTAATGCTAATGTTCTCCAACACTGTTCTGATGAAAAATGAAACTCATTCACATATTGAATAGCCTGAGGGTGAGTCAATTTTCAGCAAATATTAATTTTCAGGTGACCTATTCCTTTAAGAATCCTTTAGTGATAGAAGTCATCCAATTAAATCTTCAGAGCTCTGTAGCCCTTCTTTAAATGACTGTGTTGGTATTATCCAGCCCTGAATCCTATTAAAGCAAGCTTATGAAGACTCTCATGACTCTCAGCTGACGAGGTGCTTAATCATGATACCTGCTTGACGTGAGGAACATCAGAGACCTGTTTGTGTCAATGCAAAACCTGAATACACTGTGTTTCTCTAATATTAACATTGAAAAAAGTCTATATTCCCAGTGTCTCTCCAGTGACTCTAGTTTAGTTAACATCCAGAAACACTTTTTTTCCCACTGGGATTGCCTTTCCCAGGAAACATGATCTTTACCTTTATTATTTGCATCGAACACTCATTGTGGTTTTGTAAACAGGAAGAGAACAAAAGCTAAAGGAGTGTCTGATTAATGCAGGAATAAACGGCAGGACCCATCAGAAAAAAACAAGAAGCTTCAGCCTCTAATGGAAATGAAATTGAGGTGAGATCTGATTGGTTCGGAGTGACTTTGTTGGCAGGCAGATCAGATTAAAGATCGAATAAAGGCCAAATATCCCTTTGTTGATTTGGAGTCAGTGTGAGCAATGCTTTCATATGTTGATTTTAAACAGTGATTCATCTCCAATTCTGAAACGTGTGTGTGTCCTGTTGTAACATCTTGTGTGTGTGTGTGTGTGTGTGTGTGTGTCAGGGCTTTGGAATTGTGTTCGGTATGAGGGCTTTTTTTAGGTTAATCCTTGTCTGGATGTCTGAATGATATGATAACGTGTGTGAATAAATGGGAAATCATAACTGTTAAATGTTGCGTAGTTAGTTAGTTACACCTGATAAAATGCCAATTGACAACACATAAATAATAATGTAGGTAATAAAACAGTTTTTTTTTGTTGTTTTTTGTGATTTGAGTTATTATTAATTGTCTTTGACTAGTTAAACGGTAAAGTTCTAATTAAACGCTTTGAGAAATCTCTCACGTTTGCATTCCTGGAATATTCCCAATTAGTTCCTGGCTGTGGAATTTAAAGGTGACTGGAATTCCCGTTTTTAGGTCCTGGAATGACACTATGAACAGTTTTGCACAGGCCTGCTAATGAAAGAGATGCTATTATTAGCCACTAGCTTGAGACGTGGTGCGAGATTCTTGTGTTTGCTTTGTTCTGACGGCGATTAGCAGCTTTACGCTCACGGGGAAAGTTATGCTGCGTGATTGTGCTGTAGCAGCGCGTAGCACAGGTTTGAGTTTTTTTCTACAGAAATAAGTTTCAAATTATTCACTTTATATTAGCTGCTGTGTTGAATAACTAGGCATGCAAAGTACAGATGAGTTGCTGATTAACGGTTAGCAAGCAAGTTCACTCTAAGCCAATGAGAAACGAATGTGAGTCTATTATTTCCTCATCCTGGATTTAAAATTGTGAGCAGTGATAGCTGGTAAAAACACAATGCTAGTGTGTTATGGATGCCTCTTTATGCCTCTCATTATGCTAGTGCTAAGTTCTACTTACAATGGTTTTCAGTACATTGCTAAGCAGATGCTCGAGTGTTTTTGATGGTTACTGAGTGGTTGCTTACCGATCAAAGCCATCAAGCATAAACAACAGATTTATTTTGGGAAAATTAAGCTCACTTTAGGTTACTTTTAAAGCACTTATTATGTAAATAGGCTAATGGGACTATACACTTTTAAAAGAGTGTGTCTTTTAAAAGAGTGCAGACTCAGTTGTTGTTATTTGCAATCATCTGAATTTAATTTTTTAACATGCTTTTTTGACATACTTAAGTTAATCTTTATTCATAATTTCATAACTCTATTTTTTTTTTAAATAAGGTTGAAGTGTACTTAAGTGTGTACTTAAGTGTATAAATGCAGTCACTAAAGTATACTTGTTTACACTATTTTAAGGTTATTTTATTTGTTACAGTGTAATTATACATTAATTACATGTAATTACTATATGGTTAGGATTAGGGCTTGGCAAAGGGTTACATGCATGTAATTATGCATACTTTATTGTTATTATAATAGTAAGTACATGTAACGTGTAACAAGGACATCTTAAAATATATTGTTACCATATAAGTAATAGTAAGTACACTTTTTTTATTGCATTAATATATGATCTACAAATATATTTTTTTAAATGTCCGTTTCTGATTTGAAATACACAAAGTGCACATTGAATACAATCAAGCATACTTATCTTTCAACAGGTTTATTTTGTTTTAAGGACATTTAGATATGTTTTTCCTTGTTGCTAGGTTGCTAATGATGATTTCTTTTGTGGATTTCAGCATACAAATGGAAATGTTATACTTTAAATATATATATATATATATATATATATATATACTTAAGTGCAAACTGAATTTTTTTGGACACTGAATTGCGTGTTATTGCAATTAAATGAAAATGTGTTATAGTTCTAATTAAATGTTCAATTTAACATAAGTAGGACTTAAGTCTTTATTCATAATTTCATAATTCTATTGTCTTTGGTTATAATTGTACTACAGAATGTAGTAGAATTATACTTAAGTCCGTACTAAATCTGTACTTAAATGTATACTTAAGTGTGTTCTTAAGAGTGTACCTACAGTAAATGGCTTAAAAAAACAGCAGATTCGTTGATGGAAACTGACATAAAAACATTATACATTTTATATTTAAAAAAGTTGTACATATATTAGTTTTTTTATGTTATTATAGCATATTTTTACAACTAAAATATAAAGTGTATGTTTATTTGCAACAGTTATGCTAACAACAATAATAAAGAAAAACATTTATGACAGTAAAACAGCGACATCTGCTGACGGACACATGCTGCGTTGTCCCAGCTGAAGATGAGGAAATGATGTCGCTCATTTTGCAAAGTGCATTCCTAACGACTACTTAAGCCTCTGTTATACTTTCCTCATCCGCGAGTCCGCTAGTGTCTGCTATGGTGCGCGTGATGTATAAATCATCATCAGAGAGTGTGCGCGAAGGCTCTGAGCGGACGACCGCGTGCCTCCCATTTTTTTATGACTGCGCGGACAAGCCAGTAGACTTCAAAAGCACAATTGCACATGTGCAGGCAGTGTGAAGAAGCCCAACCGTCAATAAAAGAATATAAAGACACGTTTGTTTACAAGAGCGTACACTTTCGGAAGTAGAAATGGAAGAAGTCTGTGTACGCGTCCGGATTGCTCATGCGGAAAGTATAACACAGGCTTTAATGACTTCCATTTGAAATTTGCCCGGGAACCATTCAGTACCGATACTAGTACCGGCACACCCCTGTAGTATAGTCTTTTTAAGGACACTTAAGTGGCCTTTTTTCTATAATACTGTATTATCCAGTTTTTTTTTTTTCTTTTTTTTTATAAAATAATATTAAGTTCTTCACAAAGGCAGTCTTGTTTTAAAAACATATTAAGAAACTACATTTTACAATGTGTTCATAGCTAAAAAAATGTATGTAGTGAAGTGTGTTACTTGGGGTAGTTGGTGTTAATGAGATGCTAGAATAGACGGCTTCCCCATTAGCATTAGCGTTCTCACGTCCCGCTCTGTTAAACACAGATGAAGGCCTAGTTGAAGGCCAGAATCCACTGTCTTATTTCAAAAAAGAGCTATTCGTCTCGGTCTGTTTTTGCTTTAATTTGATCCGTTTTATCTATCATCCGTCCGCCGTTTCCCGCTAGCCACCAAACACACAGTCAATTTAGTCTTGGACAGATCCGTCTGATTTAAGCTGCCGCCGGCCTCCATTTCCCTGTCAGTGGACTCTGAATAATGAGACGGACCTTTCGGTGTCAACGAGACGCTGACTCTCGCCGGCTGTTTTTCAACCGCTCTGATCTAGCGTTTCTGGGAAACGGTGCGAGAGAGAATGAGGCTGAAAGGCCAGCGCCTCTTGACAGCTGTAGACGGCCATTAAACGTGCGGCGGCCCGTCTAACCCACCCTCTCAGAGCAAACAGCACTTATCGACGAGCCGCACTGGATCATGATGATGTACGCCGCTCTAATGGCCGAGATAGAGAGAGAGAGAGAGAGAGAGAGAGAGCAACGGAGTGGAAGACAAGGGAAAATTACTGGCTCAGTCTGAGCGAACACGATTCAGGACTGTGTATGACAACACCCTTTGGAAGAAAACAAGCAGGATAATATGGCAGGATTTTGTTCGACTATTATTTTTGGGTTTGAAATTGAGCACTGCACTCTTTCTTATGCACTGGAAAGATGTGAAACTGTACTATATAGGGAACGTCGGGAAAAATAAATGACTTGTATCTAGGCTTATTGTGTGTTGTGAATGAAAGGAGATTTTAAATCGGGGGCTGCAAGGGGTTCACAAAATGTAATTTTTTTTATTGTTATCTAATATTAAGAGATTTTCATGTGGCCACAAGGCCTTTAGCGAAATAGATTTTTTTTTTATGGTTTAGTTGTTATTTAATATTAGGTTTTCAAACATGGTGGCACAAGTGGTTCACAATTATTTCTTATTTTCTTTATTTATTTTATGAAAGTGTTTTTTTTTTCTTAAAGGAGGTGGCAACAATAAAAAAAAATTGTCATTTAATAAAATATGTTTTCAAATAAGGGTTTAAAAGGAGTTCACACAAAAAAATTAAAAATAATAAAAATAAGAATATAAGAAAAATAAGAAAAAATTATAAGAATAAGAATAAAATGAGTTTTGGAGCCGCTATGAGTACCACAAACTTATTTATTTATAACAAATATTTTTTGAAACTGGTTCAGAAAATATTGTCATTAAATAAAAGGGCTTTTTCAAGCAGGGTGTCAAAAGTGGTTAACATTTTTATTGTTATTTAATAAAAAATAAGTTTCAAATGGATATGGAGGGGTTTCACCAACAAAAATGTGTATTTTTTTATTTGAATATAATAAAAGAGGAATAATAATTTCTATAGGTTCAATTCCCCGGGAACACATGATATGTAAAAATTGATAGCCTGAATGCACTGTAAGTCGCTTTGGATAAAAGCGTCGGCTAAATGCATAAATTTAATTTAATTAAATTTTTTAATTTATACATTTTGTTAATTAGTTAAACATTTAGGTAGGCTAGATATTTTTATATACAAAACAAACTAACAGTTAATATGAATGATTTCATAAGGCAAAGATGACAGTCGGTGGGTCTTTGCTCATAGATGGATGTCATACAGGAAGTGTCTGACTGTGAACTCTGTTGTTCTGGAGTCTCTCTGTGACCAGATGCTTGACCGTACGAGAGAAAGTGCCACAGCAGCAAACTGTGACACGACACTGAACAGAAAGAGTGTGTGTGTGTGTGTGTGTGTGAGAGACAAGAAGGACTAGCGTGACGTGGTGTCACCTGTTGTCAGAGAGGAAGATGTCAGCAGTGCTTCACGCACTATTTACTGTAACCTGCATTGTGTGATAAATACGGCACAGCGAAAACATTAACGGTGGACATGGACAGTTCTGATATGAATGTCGTTATTTGCATTTCATTTATTTCGTTAGTTATGGTCCTGTTGTATTTATTTATTAATTTGTGTATGTATGTATATAGGGGTGTATGATATGCCAATAGACACGACGATCAATCAGGACAAACTTCGGACTATCGTCTCTATCGCTGTTACATGCTCATGTGACACTGCAGTGAAATAACTCATTACACCATATGTGAGCGCTGTCTGAGAGACATGCACAACTGAAGATGGGCTTACTGAATGTAGTTACAGTATCACACACATGTGTATGTCAGAGTGTCAATCTTTACTTGTATCCTCGTAAACACATGATCCGGGCAGCTCTTAAAGTGACAGCAGTCTAATATTCATGTTCATGTTAATCAAACCACTAAAGAGAAAATCTCTGAAAGACAAATAGATTTATTTTCCAGAGTGAAGAATATGCAGTGTTTTTAGAAATTTGATTACTTTATACAATGTATGTGGTTTTTTTATTTTTTATTTATTTGTTCTACTGTAGTTTTTTTGTCACATTGTTTGGAATTAGTTTTTTATTTAACCGCTGACTGTTTACTTGTCTTCAGTGAACTTGAGTTTGCATGTTTTTGTTTAATTTAGGCTAATTTATTTTATGGTATTGGCACTGGTGACAAGAATTATGAAATTCCTATGGTATATTCAGAGTTATAAAATTACTCGTATCGTGATACAAGATTTTGGTCATATCCAAAATCTTTATGTTCCTTTGGTCTTTATGTAAATGTTTGACACTTTTTTTTGTACCCCAGTTTGAAAACCCCTGAAATAAATTACTTATCAAAATTGTAAAATACTATATTAAGGGTGGATTGAGATTACGGCAGGTTTTGGGATTCCTGTTTCCATATATACCAAACATTTGTTGTGCTCAACCGTCTCGGAGTCGAAACATAGTGAAAAGTCCAGCACTGTTGGCTTTAACTGACTGTGTCTGTGTGTGGAAACTTCCTGCAGTGACCAACCTAATAGAAAGAAAGAAATCAAAGAAAAAAAAAAATACGTTTAAAAATTTAATTTACTTTAATCAGTATTTAAGTGCAAGTTAGATTTTTTTTAATATTATAATAATATTTTAGAAACAGTATGCCATTTTAATACAACACTAAAAAGTAGTAAAAGTTTGTGGTTAGTGCTTTTAATGTTTTATTTAATTTCAATTTATTTCGTTTTTTTCACTAATTTTTATTTCAATTTATTAAAAAATTTCTTAACTAATTTGATCCCAGTAAAAAAAAAAAAAAAAAACTGATATTTGACTATGATGATTTATATTATTATTAAAAACCCCTGATATTTCCTCATATACATGAGCACTAGGTTAACTTCATATCATACCACAGATGTGATATTAAGCAGGAGGTTTTGGATGCAGAGCCTGTAGTTGTTCTGGTGCTGTGGTAACACACACACACACACACACACACACACTTGTTCCTTTGAGCAGAACAACAACGGCTTTGATCAGGAATTTGAAATGCAAAGAGCAGGATGTGTTTTCTCCTGCGCTCTCGTTTCCTCTCGCGTCCCCTTTTCATCCAAGTGTCTCTCTGTGTCCCGTTCCCTCTCGCAATCGCTCCAGACACAGAGAAACGGAGAACAGTCACTTCCTGTCTGCAGCAGCATCTAGGGTACAACTTTTTTTGTTAGCACAACTAATACAAAAAAGAATATAATTTTTTTTTGGTTCATAAGAAAACACTTATAAAATTAATATAATACTTAATTTTTTTACTTTTTTGTGTATTGTTTGTTTTTTGTTTTGTTCATATAAAATAAATACAAATTATATTCAAGAAAGAATTGTTTTGGTTTTGTTGTTCATAGAAAATGTAAATCATATAATCAATAAAACATATAACTTTCATTTTTTTGTGTGTTTGGTATTTGTTTATATACAAAATAATAATAAAAAATGAATATAGTCCTTCATTTTTGTTGTACAGTATATATTTTTTTGTTGTTGTTTATATCAAAATAAATAAAAAATGTATAAAAAAATATTATTAAAGAAAGAGATAATATAACTCTTTACTAAAAATAGAATACAATACTTTCTTTTTTATTTATTTTTTGGGTCATTTAAATTAAAAAATATAATCAATACAAAATATAATTTTCTTTTTTTATTATTGTTGGGTCTTTGTTTGAACAAAAAATATTAAAAATAATTTATTTAAATGGAGTCCTTCATTTTGTTGAATGTTTTTTGTTGTTCATAAAATAAAAAAAAATAAAAAATATTGTTTTTTTTTAATGTTCATCTAAAATAAACAAAAATAATATTCAAGAAAAAAATATTATAACAGGTAAACATGCAAAAGAATAAAAATTGTTGGATCTTTATTCTTTAAAGAGCACATTAAAATGCCATTTTCTGTTTATTTTCTTACGTACTTATAAATAAATACATTTGAGTAAATTATTTTGGATGTAGTATTACTGTACATGTTTGCCATGGTAGAAAGAATGGCTAAAGTCGATTAAAAACTACACCTCATTACTGTAAACACTGTATATAGTTGCTGTCCATGTAAAAAAAAAAGAGTCTTCTAAAAGTGGAAGATGTAGCCAATGCATAAACATAAAAATGGACTCCATTTGCTGATTTACGCCAGCCATTGCTCCTTGATTCTTAATATTTACTGAAAAACCCATGTATGCACATTTGAGAACTCCACAGGAAAGCACAGGATTTACATGTCACTCTGGAAACGTTTCTTCTGCTGCCATGGAGCGGTTTCCTCAACAACGAGAGCTCTAATAGATTGTCTCTTTTTATTTAAGCTCTAAATCGTCTGTAACTCAAGAGGCGCTGCTGACATATCAAAGACGAACGCCGCCGAGCCGCAGCAATTTAAGATTCATTTGAAGAAATGAACGCTCCACGTTGCGTCAGCAGACAGACGCGAGTGTCGGGGGATAGAAGGAGTCTCGTTCAGAAGCGTGTGCCTGAGATCCTGTTTAATATCAGCTCTCTGTGGGTAAGAAGATAAAGCAATGACTAGATCTCAGAGCCAATCCAAGTCTAATCTCGACAGCCCTGAGCTAATATAAACAAGGTGCTCGCAACACCAAGGTCAGGGGTTTGATTCCCAGGGACTACATGAACTGATAAAACCTCTGAAAGAAAGTGCAATAGTAGTTTTGAAAGTTTAGTGATCTTTCTTGGGTTAGAGAGTTTTATGTATCTTTATTTTACAGACTGCTGGCTAAGAGAGAGAGAGAGAGAGAGAGAGATGACAGACGTATCGATGAATAATTGATATTCTTTTGCTCAATAAATCATTTAACATTTTCTTGTGCCAGCCTTCACACAGAAAGCACAAGTTCAACTCTTCGGTGTAGTTTTGCGTTATGTTGTATGTGTAGCGGATGGTTTTGTTTTTTTATTGTTGCGTCGTGTCTGTTGTTCCTAGAACATCCAGGTGAATCTCACAAAATGACTCATATTTCATCCTAAACACATAAAAGAAAGCTGTGAAAAGTTATGGGTGAATTATATTTTATTTAAATAAAATGAAGCCTATTTTCGGGCAGTATTTTTATAATTATTTGCATTCAGGTAATTAGAATGATATTTTTATTTTAACTTATGGTAATGATGGTTATTATTTTTTTGTTGTGTATTTGTTTATTTGCGTTATGTTATTACAATTGTTTTATTTTTGCATTATTGTAATGTTAATGTTTATTGATTTATTTATTTGCATTATTTACCTAGCATGATATTTTTGTTGCATTTGATGGTATTTATTTGCGTTATGGCGATTAAAATGGTTTTACATTATAGTTATTTTTTTATATATTTGCTTTATGAAAGATGTTCTTCCTAGGGCTGCACGATTAATTGAATGCAATTAACATGTGTATCTTGTCAGTAATGTCATGATTCTGCCTTCATGTCCTGACTTTTCTCTAGTCTTGAGGCAGGATCATGACAGACCCGTGTTTTGTGTACAAGCACATGGCCTTGTCTTTGGGCCATGTGCTTGTACACAAAACATGGGTCTGTCATGATCCTGCCTCAAGACTAGAGAAAAGTCAGGACATGAAGGCAGAATCATGACAAGTAAAGCCGGTTCTGTGATTAGTAGTAGAGGCCGACCGATACGGGTTTTTCACTGGCCAATGACAATGCCGATATTTAGAAATCAGGGCAGCCGATGACCGATATATAATGCAATTTTTTTGGGCCAATATGTTTGGCTGGTTTTCTTCTTTTTTTTTCATTCATCTCATAAAAGTGAATCTGAGCTGCTCCGTCTCTCACGCAGCTTTTGCAACAACGCTAAGCTGCTCGCCGATGCACCTGTCTATAAATCAGCCTAATCTGCAGCAGAATCGTCCAATGCCGATTAATTAAAAAATGCCAAAAATCGTCCGATTAATCGGTCTGACCTCTAATTATAAGTAAATCGCCATCACATGCTTTTAGGTGTAACAGCATTTACAACACTGAGCAGTAGTTCATTGACAAGCTATGCAAAATTGCATTTATAATGTCAGTCGATATGATCGCGCAATTATAAAACCGAAGAAATCAGTCTGCAATTATGAAAGCTGTTTGTGTAGCTTGTCAAGTCAAGTCACCTTTATTTATGTAGCGTGTTTATAGTGTGTCAATAATGCACATAGCTTGTCAGTGGACTACGGTTCTGTGTTGTAAATGCTGTTCAATCTGAAAGCACGTGAAAATACCACATTTAATAACACGTTTTTACTCCATAAAGGCAATGTGGATTAGCATTGCATCATTATATACTTTATTATAATCAAAATTATAGTAAGACGAATTCAGATAAACCATATATTGTCGTAGTAACGTGTTTATTAGTCACGATGAAATAATGAAAGCAGTTCAATCTTCTGTTTATTCAGCAGCCACTATAGGGATTTCCTGATTTCTTCTTCGGGGCGTATTTAGAGTTTCAGCGTGAGAGCGCCCTCTGGTTTTCGGATGGAGATTTACTGCTGATCACAAATAAGGGCTTCATTGATAGATATACATGACAATTGCAGCTCTGCCTAATCGCGATTTATTGCCTTTGCGATTTAATTTCGATTACTCGTGCAGCCATATTGTTTCCTATTGTGGTAATGATGACATTTATTTATGTGTGTATTTATTTATTTGCCATATGGTGTTAATTTAATTAGAAAGAGCAGTTTTGTTTTTTGCTTTATGGTAATTATGATATTAAATAATGATGTATTTATTCACATTATGATTAATAGAATTCCATTTTATTTTTACATTGTGACAATGATTCCATTTTTCATTTATTTACTTTTTTTTACTTAGCATTTTTTTTTTTATATTTTATGATAATATGATATTTATTTACTTATATGTGTTATAAAAATTACAATTACATTTTATTACATTGTTGTAATGATGGTTTTTTGGTTGATGATTATTTTTGTTCTGGTAATTAAAATGATATATTTAAATGTTCAATTGAGAAAAATAAGAATGAAATGAGAAAAAAATTATCCTGGACACATGTACAACTTTAAAAGAAAAGACAGAAGAGCTCTCTGTCAAAGAGAAACGTTAATGGCCCTCTCTGTCTCCTCGTATCATCTTTCTCAAGGGTTTTTAAGGTTCTTCGAGCTGTATGCTTTAGTTCCTGAAAGTTAAGAGTGGTTTCCTCCTCTCTTTCTGATCCTTGATGAGTCACACCATCTGTGCACTTTCTCCTTCTCTCTCTGTCTCAGTGTGAGATGGAGACGGGACGTTGTGTCCTCTATGCGCTGGTAGACATGGTCTGAATGACAACGTGATGCTCCCATTGAGCATAGGATGGAAACTTTTTCTCAAATCCAAGAGCACTGTCTTGCTGGATAACCTTTAAAATGCTAACGACAAAAAGATGATACAACTGCAGTGTCAAATTTGATAGTTGGAACTATATTTTGTACTATATATTGATGTATTAGCATAGTACATATTGAGTAAAAAAAAAAACATTGTACAATGTCAAAATGTTAGGCCTATTTCAAATGATTTCAGTCAACATTAGTATGTGTTGTATTTTTGTTGCTAATTAGAAGATTGTGTCATTCACTTACAGAAAATACCAAAAATTACCGTGGTACATGTCCAGCATTTCCATGGTGCTTTTGGGTACTTTCAACAACATGTTAACATGAAAGTTATGATCTTACTCTCTAGCTATCAGATTTTAATATCATAGTGCTTTGTTATATATTTGTGATAATAACATGGTAAAAACATAGTACTACCGTGGTACCATGTCCAAAAAATGTTGAAGATTTTAGCTAAAATTTGTATTTTTCATGTCTGTTGAAGTATATTATTGTTAGAACATGCTAATCACAAAAGGTACCATGGAAACATTTAACATAATATGGGTGTTTTATGCATACTTTATTAACTATGTATATTTTTGTTAAAGTACTGTTAGCTTAGTAACATGCTAATGACAAAAAAATTAACATTTGTAACATTTTTGTGTTATGTACATTTTGCCATATATTTTGCTAATTTGAGTTATGTTGTGCTGTTAGCATAGTAAAATGTTTGCTAATGACAGAAAAGTATATTTGTGTGTGCTGTGTACATTTCGCATTAATTTGAATTATTGGTTTGTACACGATTTAACTGTTAGCTTAGCAACATGCTAACATCAAACACTAACTGCATCCCAAATGATACACTATGCTACTTGTGCACTATGTTCTCAACCATGTAATGTATGAATTTTATAAAAAAATTTTCATTAATATTCTGATTCTGATAGCCCCTCCCCCTTCGCGACTTAAAGCTGACAGATGAGTGCATAAAATATCAAACATTCCACCCTTCGGTTTTTCAGTTAAGTGCATCATCCGGGTATTTAAAGTGCATTTTTTTCCTTTTGGAATTTTTGGTGTAAACACACTACTCGCACTATTTGTGACCCTGGAGCACAAAACCAATCTCAAGTCGCTGGGGTATAGTTTTAGCAATAGCCAAAAATACATTGTCTGGGTCAAAATTATAGATTTTCCTTTATTGCCAAAAATCATTAGGATATTAAGTACAGATCATGTTCCATTAATAAATTTTGTACGTTTCCTACCATAAATATCAAAACTAAATTTTTGATTAGTAATATGCATCGCTAAGAACAGCTTTCAGATGATGTATAAATCTCAATTTTGAAAAATTTACCCTAATGACCTGTTTTGTGGTCCAAGGTCACATTATACTACACGTCATACGTCATAGAATAGTGCATAAGTATAAGTACGCGATTTGGGAAGCACCTAACTCTAATTTGTAACTCTAATTAGTCTATTAGATGTTTCATAAGGCTTCTTTCAGTAAGCATGCTTTCTAAGCACCAAGGCAGCTCACTATTGAGTTTAGCTTGTGCCACAATAGCTCTTCACACCATCATTAGCATATCCATAAAACCGATGACTGTTTCAGAGGTGGCAGAATGACGGCATCATACTGTTCTGAGTGGGAGGTGGGTTCACTGATTCATGGCTGTTTCTGTGGGTAGCGTCATGTGCGCTCGCTAACTCCACACTATTGCTCATCTCGAACGCGTGGATGTTAGTCATAACATTTCAGACAATTACATGCAGTGATGATTACATGCAGAAATGTCCTGTACAGTATGTGTTGATCTGGGTTCAGTGCGTCGTGTTGAATCTGTGGTCCATCTGCTAGCAGGCTAAACTGGTTCAGCACAAGCCCATCGGCCTTCATGTGTCCTCCAGACTGCTGATAAAAACTTAATTAACACTGAGAGAACGATCCAAACAGCCGAGACCCAATCTGTTTTAGTTTCTACTAAACTAAAAATGCTACATGTTCAAATCATGATAATGCCATGCTACTTTTTGTAAGTGAAGTCTAGATGAAACAGGACAGATGAGATATGTTTAGATGCACATTTTTACCAGGCTTATGTATTTTCATGAGAATAGTTGTGTTTCTGTAGATATTACGTGACATCCTTCCACCCCTCAATGAGTCTTGTGTTTCAGAGAAGCTTCTAGTGATGGAGAAATACACCGGCGCCCTCTTCAGGTGGTTGTTTGTGGGACGGATTTGTGTGACTAAACTATAAAAACTGCCTATTATAAAATAAGGAGAAACATATTAAATATATTATGCTTTTAGCATATACAAAAATCTAGAATTTTCTTATTTATTTTTTTTTGTATGCTGGAGTTTATACTCACTCACTCACTCATTCACTTTTATGCATTTATATTATTATATTTATATTATAAATGATTCTGGTTCTGTTTATTTGTAAAACAACTTTTTGATTTATTTATATATTTAGTATTTATTTTTTACAAAGATTGAATTTGTGCTTTTAGATAAGGGCTTTTATTTTCATACATTAATTAATGTCAACTGGCATATATATATAAAACGTTCATTATAGTAATAGGTACATACTAAAGCAAATCAGAATAGTTTTGACATAAAATATGTCCACACATATGTAAACAACACATCAATTACTTAAATTACTAAAAAATAATCTAAACATAAAATGTAACATATTATAGCTTTTAGGACATAGCAATATTACTATCAAATTTTGGTTTGAATTTAAATTATTTCATTATTTGAGTAGAAACAACACAAGAGGCGTGAAATTAGAACAGCTAATATGCAGTGCTATTTTAATATGATTTATATACTATTACAGTATTAAAGTTTTAAATTAGCTTTTTTTATATGGTATTTTCTATACATTTTTTATGTACGTTTTGGTGATTTTATGTGGTTTTGTCATTTGTATACATTTTTTTTTTTACTATTTTTATATTTTTTACAGTTGTATTTATTTTAGTTATTTTAGTATTTCAATTTCTTGTTTTAGTTAAGTGTTTTATGTAATATTTATACTCTAATTTTATTTAAATTACAGTAAACGGCTTTTAATAGTTTTATATTTAGCTTAATAGTTTTACTGTAATAATAAACTAATAGTTAAAAATTTTAATAGCTTTATGTTAACAACACTGATAATAAGAAATTAGTAAAAGATGTACATTGGTGTCATTATTATAAAATGTTAGACCACAGAACCTCATCACTGGCTGATCAGAATCATCATTTCTATGTGTTTTGCTGTCTTCATGTACTGTCCACTAGATGGCAGCAGAGGAGTAGAAATACTTCCTCGATTGGTCTAACGTTAAAAGTTCTAATGTTTGTCTTTTTCCTGTAGATCACGGGGGCGATCCTGCTTGCAGTGGGATTATGGGGGAAATTCATTTTGGGTCCGTACATCGCTCTGATCGCTGAGAACTCCACCAATGCTCCCTACGTGCTCATCGGGACCGGGACCACCATCATCGTGTTCGGACTGTTCGGATGCTTCGCCACGTGCCGCGGGAGCCCATGGATGCTCAAACTGGTGAGTTTAGCCTCAGGGAGCGCAGTTTACATCAAATGATGCCCCTAACAGCCAACACGTCTCTCTCATCTCTAGTACGCCATGTTCCTGTCGCTGGTGTTCCTGGCCGAGCTGGTCGCTGGCATCTCGGGCTTTGTTTTCCGTCATGAGGTGAGACGTGCTTCAGCATATTCTCCGGCGGTGACCCATAATGTGTCTCGGAGATCTCCATCTGTCTCACAATAGGAGGGCTTGTTCTGGTGACATCTGACAGACTGTGTGTGTGTGTGTGTGTTTACTCAGATCAAAGGCACCTTTATGAGGACATACAATGAGGCCGTTCTGAACTACAACGCCAAGGACGAGAGGAGCGTCGCGGTGGACAACATCCAGAGGAGTGTACGTTCAAACACTGGTTAACAACCGTTCTGTTTAATGCTGTTTATCTAGTGTAAGGATAAATGTATCATCTGCATTATAGATAGATAGATAGAGATTAAGCACTACCTGTCATGAGCTCTGATCTGTATGATATTCCCTCTGGCTGTGTTCAGTTGCGTTGTTGTGGCGTTCTGAACTACACCAGCTGGTTCTCCAGCGTTTATTTCCCTGTGAATGGAATTCCTCCAAGCTGCTGCGCCAACGTCTCTGACTGCAAGTCCTCAGACCTGAGAAACGCCACCATAGCACCCACCAAAGTCTATCAGCAGGTAACACACACACACACTTAACAAACACACACACTGATGTCCATGTACTTATAATGCTTCTGTTGTGTTCAGGGCTGCTATGAGCTGGTGACGACTTTCATTGAGACTAACGTGGGCATTATTGCTGGAGTAACGTTTGGAATTGCATTCTCGCAGGTAGGATGGAGACTTAAAGGGTTAGTTCATACAAAAATTAAAATTAGGCCATACATGACTCACCCTCAATTCATCCTAGGTGTATATGACTTTCTTCTTTCAGACGAATCCAGTCGGTGTTAAATAAAAAAAGTATCTTTGATCTTCCAAGCTGTCACTCAGCGGGTGTTGCAGTGCATCAGTCCAAAAGAAGTGAAATAAAAAGCGCAACCATTAAAAAAAAAAAAAAAGTGTCTCACGTGGCTCCGGGGGCTGAACAAAGGCCTCTTGTAGCGAAACGATCCATTTTTGTAAGAAAATTATCCATATTCAAAATGTAATAATCACTTTAATGTAGCTTGTGCCAACAGTTGCACATGGAAGCAGCTCCGGGCGGATAATGTATGAGGTCAGTATTGCGCACACATGTGAGTCTCTTTAAAACAAAGTTTCCTTACTTTAGCAAAGGAACACCAGTCCCCTTTTGGCTTATATCGTAATCCTCCGACATTACAAATCCTTGTTTTGTACTTCTAATTAGTGACTGTTATTTTGATCTCTCCACGCTGACCTCAAACTGCTTGTGATGTGTGAGCAGCCAGCTGTGAGACACTTTTTATTTCACTTCTTTTGGACTGATGCATGCAACACCCACTGTTACAGTGCCATGAAACAGCTTGAAAGATCAAAGATAATTTTTAATATTACTCTGACTGGGTTCGTCTGAAAGATGAAAGTCATATGCACCTAGGATGACTTGAGGGTGAGTAATTTATGGGCTAATTTCCATTTTTGGGTGAAGTAACCCTTTAAGGCCTGTTCACACCAAGGACGATAACTATAAAGATAATGATAAAGATTTTGTTAAAAAAATTGTTCTCAGTGTTAAAGAATAGCAGAAACGATATTGTTAAAATCACATTCAGTTGTTCCAGATAAAAATTTTCCAGCTGATGAACACTATAAACATTGACGCCCAATCACGAGCCTGAGAATTTAACCCACCAGCTGCATCTAAGCAGACAATATCGTCTACTATTGTGGATGCTAATGTCGTTATCTTTATAATTACCATTCTTGGTGTGAATGGGGCTTTGTAGTTTTACTTTATTTTTTCTGTGTGGTTACAGGAAATCTTAATTTTTTTAAAGTAAGTTTTTTTTTTTATATAGTCCTTTTTTTTAATATCCAATACTTTTTCTTTTAAGCATTTTTATTTTATTTTAAAGATATCCCATTGAATTTGCATTTTTTTATTTTAAATATTTAATATATTTTTATGTTAAATTAAACGTTAAAAAAACATTGTACACTTTTTTTAAACATTTTATACTATACATTATTTTTTAAAGATGTTCTACACTTGAATTTTAAACTTTTTATTTTACTTTTTATATCTTACATTTATTAAACATTTTATTTTAGTGTTTTCATATATTTGAATAATCTGCACTTATTTAATATTCTATACTTTTATTTTAAACATTTGATTTTAAATATTCACAATGATTTTTTAAAACATTTTTTTATATTAATAGTTTTACTTCTTATATGTACAAGATTGTTGGTATATATATATACATATATATGACCTCTCGATTGTTCAAACAAAAAGATAGTCCCGTCCCAAACTCACACAACTGGTTGATGTTGTTAACAGAACAACTTGCACGCCGTTAATTTTATCTAAAGATAAGCATATGAGTATTTTCCTCTCCTTGAGACGTCATAATCGCGTCTGAGCTAATATTGACTGTTTACTGTAATTTCTGTTTTCCGTTTAGCGCTGACGCGAGCTGAACAGCTGGCTGCGGTTGTCACGCGCAGATGGAGCGGCTCGCTCCGTCGAAACGAGTCACCGGGTAACGGTGCGTCTAAAAGCTCGAGCGAGAGACAGCTCCGCCGTGAACACCGACCCCGGGCTGTCTGTGTTTTCCCAGCCCTCATTTAGTAAACACACATAGACACAGGCGCCAGAGCCGAGCGTGTGGCGCAGCTGGGGTCTTCTAGCGAGCGTGGCGTGCCTCTTCAAACGCAGTCAGGCGCTCCGTCACTCACGCTTCCGCCTCGGGACCATATTTTGCAGATAGCGCTCCATCCAAACTAATGGGTCCAAAGGGCCGCGCAGGAACACCTCGACCCCTCTAGCGATGCTAATTGAACTGTAAACGTTATCTGTGAGCACACGGGCGGCCCCGGATCAATGACGTCTAATCTTCCGCCGCGCACGTGGAACTCTTTTGGCTCGGTTTAACGGGGATCAGTAAACATTCATTATGGTTATAACTAGAATTTGGTGCGCGCGGAGAGAGCGGACCGTACACCCGGGAGAGCAGCCGGCGGTAACGACTATCGCAATTTAATTTAATTAGCAATTACGCTGGGAGAGGGAGGAAAAAAAGCACTGGAAACAGCTATACCATGGTAACGGCCACGTGCGTGTGTGTGTTTCAGCTGATCGGGATGCTGCTGGCCTGCTGTCTGTCACGATTCATCACTGCCAATCAGTACGAGATGGTGTAGAGGCCTGTGCACAGGTGAGACGCACACACACACAGACACTGAACTACTAACTAGCAGAAGTACTGACTCATATGAAATGGACTGCAACTCATGATGCACAAATAGGTCACATGAGAATCGAGATGATAGAGTATTAAATAAAATAGAAATAATGAAAAAAAATCGCTTCAGTATGTTTTCTTAGAAGGGAGCATAAAGTTTGCTTTTGTATTTCTGAAATAAACAGGCAAGTGTTAATCTGTATTATTAATCTGTATATATATATATATATATATATATATATATATGTATATATATATATATATATGTATATATGTATATATATTTATTTTATTTTTTTATTTATTTATTTTTTCTTAAAATTATATACTGAATTAAAATATATATACAACTGCATTTTGTTGTTTTGCTTCACTAATGAATTCTGGGTAAATTCTCTGTGAATGCAACAACATGTTTTCTTAGCATAATTAAGAAATTAAGTTTACTTATGTGCATTCTTGATATTTGAAAATTTAAAATAATATATCTGAAAATCTTATTCAATTCATTTTAAAATAATTACAATATATGTAAATATATTTTTTGTATGTTTCTCTTCTCTTTTTTTGAAAAATCAATGCAGTGTTGCCTTAGGCCCCATCCACACGGAGACTGAGTTTACCCCAATCCGATCTTTTTTTTTTCCTAGTCTCAAGAAATATCCTTGTCCACACGAAACCACAAAACGATGTAGTATACATGCCAGACCAGTATGTGGCGCTGTAATTCTGCCACAGAGATGCACTTAAAACGGAGAAGACATGGACTATGCTTGGTACACAAACGAAGATGGAACAATACATTTATTAATCTGTGTTAATGTTAGTTAATAAAAAGACAATCGTTCAGTGTTAGTTCATGTTTTTGTTGCTGTTGCGTGATGTAGCGGTGTCTGACTAGGGGCGACACGTGGGTTGATGACGTCATCGTTTCAGAAAATAGACGGATTCGCCGTCCACACGAAAATGCAAAGGCAGCGTTTTCAAATTTATCCACTCCGAGACCCGGTTTAAAAAAATAACGGTTTCACTCTTCCAATACGCCGGATCTGTGTGGACGAAATGCCTATCCGATAAAAAAAATAGCATATTCACAGAAATGTAAACAAACTTGATCTTGCCTCTTTTAATATTAAAACATTTTAGAAATGTAGTGAGTGGAGAAAAATTTTCAGTGAATAGTTACTTTTTATGTTTGAGAATGTATTTAAACCTCTTTCCCATTTCTACAGGCACAGAAGACGTACGACACCTTGGAAAGGGAAAGCAACCCAAAAATGCTAGCACACTCCATTCTTTCTGATCTCTTTTTTATTCTATCTCCTTTTTTCTGTCATTCTGTCTTTCCTGCCTTCTTTTCTCTCCTTTCCGTCATTCCTAAATCATGCAGTTATGCCATGACCAAAGCCTCTTCTTTGGAAACATCAGCGTTAGTGGGGAAAAGGAAATGGTTTTAAGACGCACGCGTACTTTACTCTGTCCAAAAACCTTGCATGTGGAAACCATCTCACACACACTACTAAAGTCAACAGCGTTTCTGTAACACCGCGTCCTAACCGATCACATACAAGCCAATCGATATCGCAATCTCACTCTAGCTGCATATCAAATATGTTTAGGTTAGCTGTGGTTTTGCTGTTTTTTCTATTTTTAGACAGAGAAATTAAATTAAGTGTCGTTTGTTAGATATCTATCCCTTTTTTGAGAAGAAAAACTATTTAAAAGCTGTGTTTTTTCTTATCTATCTGCCATTTTGCTAGCTTGGTTTCCATATGTTGCATTGCAGTTGGTAGCTCCGCCCACAGTGAATTCTCATTGGTCTAGATTGCTGTATATTACACATCAAACATTCTGATTGGCTATTGTGGCTTTACGCAGTATTTTCACACATCTGGTTAGGACTCGGTGTTACTTAACCCCTAAAAAGTGACTTCAATGCAGATTTGTTAGTTAATTGCTTTATCAAGAGGAAAAGTATAAAAAAAATTACAGATGACAAGATGTTGTTGTTGTTGCTGTTGTAAAATCGGGGGTTTATCTCAGAAATGCCTTTTTTTTTGTCTTTGTTATTTTACTCCACATCTCAGCGTTGGGTTGAAAGTGACTCGACAAAATCACGTACAGAGTCAAAAACATCAATTTTGTCTTGTTGTGAAAGCCAAAAACAAGCAATTTTCTGCCAGATATAGCTGCGTTCAGAACTCAAATACATTTAGACTGAAGATTGGAATGACTACCTTAAAACTAGTGGCTTTTATGTCATTGTAAGACAAGCGGATATTTCTGAGCACTATCTAAACACTGTTTAATGGGCGGTTTAATGGGTAATTTTGCAGTTTATGGGTTGTAGTTACAGTTTTACACCGTATCTACTTTGCGAGACGCTGTATTTTCTGTTATTTTGTGGCTTTTTACTGTAAGAATGTAATCAGCTCTGGGAATTTTCAATCTGCATGAGATATATGAAGGATAACAAGAATGATATTTCTAAGAATGCTTAGAAAAATATATAGCACCTTACAAATATACATATATATATATATACTGTTACTTTACGTTTCACTCAAAGTAAAAATAATAATAATCAGCAAGCATCATGTCATGCTAGAGTGATAATGTTGACAGGAGAACAGCTCTTAAACAGATAGCTAAACGCTGGAGGAATTTGATTTACAACTTTATATAAAGTGGAATAATCACAGGTTTTCTGGAGGCTTTGTTGGTTTATTGTTGCAAGAATGAACCAAGCTTTAGACACCTCAGCGCTTTATTTATTTATTTGCATGAGTGGTAGAAGTCGCTGCAGTCTTTGGCTTTCTTTACTTTTTCTTTTGAATCGTGAAGTACTGTCAACTGAATTCCACTTTTACGTGTGTCAGTGTGCATTTCTCTCTTTTTTTTCAAATGTAATTTTGTGTTATTGTTTTGTATGGTTTTCTCATTGATTATTAATTCTCATTTAGGACTTATAGTTGATGTTATGTTAAAATGTAAAACCATCATTTCTGCAGCTGCCCCTTGTGTTGATGGGTCATTGAGTATTAGAGTCCAGAATTCATAGTCTGAACACACGTGATGAACTACACATCTCCAGATAGACGAGCGGAGTAATAATATACTTTGTATAATAAAAAGAAACCTTTTTAAAATGCATCACCAGCTAGCATGCCAACAAAATGTACGTTGATATTGTAAACAAGCGTGATCTCTATGAATAAAATGGTTCTTCGTCGTTATCAGTTTCTGCTTTGTCTTCATTTGAGGTTTGTGTGTTGTGGTTGAACTGGATGGATGGGGATCATGTGTAGGTCCCCAAGCCCTCTTAGACACGTTCTGGTTGTGATTTCTTAATTGGCTTTGTTCTCCTGTTGACATGCTCTCCACTGTCCTCGTATTTACATTAACTATAAACGAATATTTGCATTGCGTTTGACCATTTGCTGTAGATTCCACCATCTCGAATGCCACGATTAATCGATTATATACACTGCCTGCATGGTATTGGTCAAACTACGTTTTGCTCATTACCTTCAGCAAGTACGTAAACAATAGGAAAACAAAGCGAAAACCAGGACTTTTTAGGCATTCTAGAAATCCCGGCTGAGACATTTCTGGGAAAATAGACGTATGGTCACACCAGTGGTGTGAAAACTGCCTCGCTAGTTTCATTAACGCTAGGTGGCACCAGGATGTTGTTAAAAAACGTAACGGGGCGGCAGCAGCCACAATGCAAGGAGATCTCCATTCATGGGGAAAGCCCATGCAAATAATCATGCAAACATGGATTTTCATGCAGATATTGTGTCTTCTGAGAATGAGAAGATCATATATATAAAGAACAGATCTAATGCTCCACAAATAAGCAAGTCCTACTATCTTTCTTGATACTTTTAACAGTGATCTGAAACATCAAAACAAGTGGCGTCTACATGAACATGCATGTTCCACTTACTTTTGATAGCGAAGTGTCCAATAGATTTTGAACAGTTTATCTACTCTCTTATCATTTAAAACCCAAACAAACCTAATTTTGTGCTATCTTTCTTTACAACAAAAGTCACTTTCCTTGATATTATTCAAAGCAACGACTGAAAAGGCGAATTGAGCGAACAAATCCATCCTGGTGAGGCCATATGTAGATCTGTGTTTGATTTGTGACATTCACCCTTTCCCTCGTGCATAGCCTACTCATATTTGCAAGTTAGTATTTGCATACTTCCACTGATCTGTGCAGGCTTGGCATAGGCTACAGTATCTTTAGGAATAAACTCAACATTAAAAAAAAGTAGACTGTCTTATGTATTTTGTATTTTTATATGTTTCAGCTGTCATTAAATATCGTTCTGATGATGTTATGATGAAGAACATTTTTGGTAGGTTACTTTTTCTTGTTGGCGTATAAAGCCATTAACCCTGAAAATTGGCTTACGATCAGAAAGCTCCATTTGTAGACACAAAAATAAAGTGTTTTGAATCCTTAAATTGGTATTCGACATTTAAGAACGGGAAATGAAAATGAAGCGAATGAGGAAACCGTCCTGGCACTGTAAGTATGATCTCTATTCGCGATGTAGAGGGTGCTTTCATCAGTTCGGTAGTTCCTCGTACTCTACTCTTCTCGTACACTGTCGTGTGTATATGAGCGTGAGCTGCAGCCTTAGCACGCTGCTGGATCCCCTTTCTGCTCTCTGATTGGCTGTCGAGAGGCGCCGTCCTCCTGACGACTGGCTTCTGATTGGACTAGAGCGGCTGAGCGGTTGTGGGCTGATGCCTCGTCTCATGAATATTCATAAGCGGCATAGAGCTGCATGCGGCCTCACCCTCGGTCGGTTGCTAGACGAGTCTGTTATCTTTCGGCGACTTTATCATCGGTTTCCTTGGACTTTGCCGGACGTTTTTTCGGATCTAAGGGAAGACAAATATCAGCAAAGGTGGGTGTTTAGAAGCTTTCAGTTATTTGTTAGACTCGATAGATTGACGCTTAGTTTGCCGGCCGGCTTCTTCTTTAGGAAATCAAGGAGTGGCAGGAAGCATACAATGCGCGTTCAGAATACAGCTTTTAATACATATTTAAAATTCAAATCAAATTATTTTTACTAAATACCTTTTATAATCTGTATTTTTCATTCCAAAGCATGTTCGTATATATTCTGAAAAAGATTAGTACACTTATTCTTTATATTCCTTTGCTTCTCTGCCTCATATTCTACATCTCACACAGATTTTTCTATTGATTATATAATATTGTGAGCATCCCCACTAATCTTCCACGCCTCTGTGTTATTTCAGGTCACATTATCCGGTTGCGACCTGGTTACACGTTTGATTGACGTCTGCAAGCCACGCCCTCGCTTTAAATTGACCTGCGCTTTCAGAAACTCTTTAGTGAAGCGCACAAGTAACCTGAGCACTCTCTGAACACGATTTATAGAGGATAAACCCTCCATTAGATTTATCTGGACCATCCAGCCCTATCTGCTCTTCGTTTTACCTCTGATCAAACCCCTCTGGGTCAATAAAACCGCAAAGATGATGCAAATCTGCGATTCCTACAACCAAAAAAACTCCCTCTTCAATTCCATGAACCGGTTTATTGGTGCTGTGAACAACATGGACCAGACGATTATGGTGCCAAGTCTGCTGAGGGACGTCCCATTGGACCAAGAAGGAGAGAAAGAGGTGAGCTCCTTCCAGGACGGAGACATGTACGGCTCTTATGTGCTCCTCAAATCAATTAGGAACGATATCGAATGGGGTGTACTTCAAGGCGACGAGAGGCGCAAGGAAAAGCACGGCGTGACGACGGCCCTGGAGACGTCTCGCATTGAACCCAACGATGAGGACTTGGAGAAGCTGTTTCAATTTCATCTAAACGGACTGCACACGGTCCTGTCCAAGCTCACCCGAAAAGCCAACACTTTGACAAACCGGTACAAGCAAGAGATTGGTATCGGCGGCTGCGGGAATTGAAATGAACTGGAGTTTACTCCATCCATCGCCGGTGGACCGCAAAAAAAGTTCACAAGGGGGTGCAGCAGGGGCTGAAGCCAAATGGGCCCCTGGTGGCTTCTGTGCATCTTTAATTCCCCGGATTGGAAAAAAGACTTGTACTCGATGCCGGTTTACAAGTACCCTTGATACCCCTGCTAATATCCCTTGATATTGTTTGCACAACCTGGATGCTGGCTTGGAAACAGGCTTTTGAAATTAAATGCGACTTAAGCAAGCAGGGCAACAATAATAATAAAAAAAAAAGACATTTCATTGGTCGTTATGGTAGTTTTGGCGGTGTATTAATGTAGATTATAACAGGCTGGGCTGAGAATTATTAACACTAATTATGTATAAAACGCACATTTCTACACTGAAAAGCCGCTGGTACTTTGTGACGTCAATCGTTGATGGAATCATATGATGGGTCTTTATGGATGTTGACAGATTCCTGGAGATTACGTCACAGTTACTGTTGGTAAATGTCTTGGAGGAAAGTTGTGTAATGCAGTTGTTTTTCTATCACAAAGATGGTTCTGAAAATAAACCTTTTGTAACCGCAACCCCACTGATGTGACTCTTTACTCAATGCAAGTGTTTGACTCATGATTAACGGTGAATCATTGCCTTCTGGGATGTCCTTGCAAAATAGCACTTTACAGGAGTGTACTTGCCTTATCGTGCTTGGCAAACATTGGTCTGTGTTGGCGCGCGCAGCTGCTGCTGAGGTCCGCAAAGGGATCAGGCACGTTATATTAAGACCTGGCAACATCTGAAAGAGCCGGGCACCTGCAGTGCATTTTTCCATTTCTCACTGCTGAGTCACTGCTTGAGCTGCACTTAATGACGGACGTCTCTAATCTAAGCCAGTTTAATAGGCCTAAAGGCACTACTGTAAGAAAAAAGCCTTCTTAAATAAAGGAATGGGTTGCTGATGCCTGTGTGGCCAGCTGACGGTTTTCTGAGGCATCCTGTCAAACTGAAATGATCTGCTCTTTGGAGACGTAGTAAAGATAAGCCCTACAATATCTCTTGTTTAAAAATAATATAGCTTGATTTGTCTTCAAGTTTCTAGTCATTCAAACTGAATGCATAGTATTTCATGCTAAAAATCTTGTATTCTGATCAAATCTACAGTTTGAAGTTTTTGTCTGGTGTTATCATCAAACGGTAAGCACTTGGTGAACGTAATTAAACATTTTAAATGATGTGCAGATGCACACAAAACAAATTTACATTTAAGATTTGGTCTGGTTTTGATGTAAAAAAACAAACAAACAAAAAACTAGTCAGGTTCTACTTAATGATCTTTACACTGATTCAATATCAAATGTAGTGTAAACTAAATGTAAAGAGTATGCACACAAGACTAAATTGCATTTAAAGTTCTACATTTCACACCAGAACATAAATGGACTATTTAGGTTTTGCATAAATTGTTAAAGAACTGTACTCTGATAAAATCAGAAATTGTAAGGTTTGACGTAAAGCAGTAATTCTTAAAGTGTGGTCCGCGGACCACTAGTGGTCCGCCATCGCCCCCTAGTGGTCCGCGAAAAGATGACCTAAAACTCTCCTCTTTGGAGCCAGACATTCAGAAACTGATGTGTGATAAGCAGCACCACCCATCTCATTAATATTCACGTTAAAGTTTTATATGGAAATCTCAAAATCTAAAATCCACAGATCTATTAGTTTTGTAATGTTCTAGTTTTGTTTCATGTGTAAAATCCCAGTAATTTCAGTGATAATGGACATTAAGGGGAACATTCTTTTCAGCATTTTATTGTTACCATAGTTACAACCATGGACTTCCTATACCCACCACCTCAGTTTTAAACTAATGGAATGGCATTAAGTGGGACCTAGGATGTTTTTTTTCCACATGTGCAGTTTGTTGTTCATATTAAGCTGCAACTCATTTCGCATTTACTTTTTCAAATTAAATAAAAATTAATATAATAATTTCTGATCATATCATTGCATTTGTGTTTGAATAATTAGTTTTTGACTTGAAACAGTCGCATATTAAACTTAAATGTAGCTTATCCTTCCTATTTTGTTGGTTTTTGGGGGCGTGTTAGAGTGGGATTCTGTTAGGTGGTCCTCAGAAAAAAAATGAGAGATAAAGTGGTCCTTGGGCTGAAAAAGTTTGAGAAACACTGACGTAAAGTGAACTGTATGACATAAAGGTCAAATGAAAAAAGTTGATTTTTACATCACCATTTTGGACTGTTACAAGGTTTTGATTAAAATAATCTAACTGATAAAATAATAAATATGAAGTTTAAACAAAAGCATATGATGAAAATACATTTACATTTTGGTCTAGTATTGACACCAAAACATAAACAGTTTGTAAAGAGGTTTTACTTAAACTGTTAAAGATCTCGACATTGATAAAATGGCAAAGTGTAAACAGACATTACATTTGACATATGTTTTTGTCTGGTTTTGACATCCAAACATGTACTGTAAATGGACTGTAATCTTGTTTCTGTGACCTTTTCTTGATGAAAGACCAGTACTTTACATCACGTTATCTGGTTATGAAGTATCATGAAAGTAAATCGGTAAACACTCTTTTTTTTTAGCAGGTGTCACTACTAAAAAGGTCACTTGCCTAGTCGGTATGTCCTTAATAAATCAATGCATAAATATCGCTGACATACTGGTTATTTGCAGTCTCAAGTTGTTCTAAATATAGACATTACTGGGTCCAAAACAAATTTATCGTTGAACTATTTGGCTGGAGCATTACAGGTAGAGGTATATTGACTTTGCATAACACAGGTCATTATAGACCCAAAGTTTTGCTAAGTTCTTTCAATCTTCACACTGTATGGTAAAAAAAAAAAACTTTATTTGATTTTTATACATTTCAGCTGTGTCTGTTATCTAAGAGCCAAACAATCTACAATTTGCTCTTTGAACTCCATGTATCTTGTAGCTGGTCAGACTAGTAGACAAACTGACCTTTAGTACTGATGGATCCATAATAGTTCCATCCTTGATAAAACATGACACCACAGATAAAGCTGGTTTGATGTGGGTATCACATGACTGTCAACTTTCCACTGTATTTCCAGCAATATTCCTAATCAAAACCCTCCTGGTTGACATTTTTCTCTCGTCTTCCTTATCGCGCCCTAATTAGGGATGCTGGGAGAACTATACAGGAAAGGAGGCCATCAGCTGGATTTGCTGATCTAGCGCTTCTCAACTCCGACTGTTTGTCTGCCATCTAGCTGATGTAAGACCAGCCCGTGGCATGACATCCTGAAACTTCCAGGCAGTACGATGAAGTTTTGGAGGATCGTAAGACCACCGGTGTAGGATATGAGGTATGATGCAACGTGTCTTCTGGGTGCACAAAGGGGTTCTGGGATCAGGTGCAAATCAAACGCACACACTATTGCTTTTCTTGGCAGAGAATCAAGGCCAAAATGCATGTGGTGCAAAAACTCCTCAAAATAATGGGAAATTAGGAGAGTTGATATTCTTCAGAATTCGTCGAGGATCATTTAAGTTATTTTAAAACATGACTCACTAGGTGCAGACGGGTAAAAGTGAGTAACAAACCAGCAGGACAGGCTAACGAAGAGGATGGATGCTGCCATCTTGTTAAGGGGATTGTGTCTTGTCTCCGAGCGCAAGAAAATAGCTGTCTTATTACAATCTCTTACTCTTCTGAGTATATGACTGACGTCTCTCTCTGAGCTATTTCAGTGGTAGCTTGTCAGGTTCCCCAGCGGCCTTGCTTTTGGTCATCTGTTACAGTCTGGGACTTTCCAGAATGCAACCCTTCAGAAACATCGGGAAGGACCTCCTATTCCTCTGGTGACAATAACAAGACAAGCTGCGTCCAATGCTGCCTCCAATGTGGCCAAAACAAACCACAAGGCGGTGGTCAAAAATCAGTGTCACAAAGTTGTTACTATGGAGACGAGACGACAAGATTCCTGTGTAACGAAATAAGATGGCGTGTAATTCGGTTAGGGAATTGATTTACAGGAAGCTGAATTTAATAACGTGGACTCAGTGGAAGGAGCCAAATGTTTAAACGCCCTCAAGAGGCTTTTGCTGAAAAGTTTGAAAACTTTCCAGTACGATTAAATTATTATTATTATTTTTGTTGGTGTTGAAAGAATCGTTTTAAAACATCTGAGTTATTGATTTATGCCACCACCATTGTGCTGAAGCATTTCGGTTACAGTAGATTACCGTAAATTAGGCTTGACAAACAGAATGGTAATTCAACCGTAATTAAAACATATAAATGGCTCAGTTATAGTGTAAATCTTGCCACAGTAATTAACCACAGATTTAAGGCTATCAGTGCGTCATGGAAAGCTACATTCACTTATGTAAGCCTTAATTTACACAAGGGATTGTATTATACAGTATGTTAGGAGGCATACATTTATATCATAAACAGTTTTATTGGTAGCAGATTCAGTTCACACATTCTTAGTTAAGCTGACTTTTGCAATCCCAGAATGCACCACCTCAGAAAATAATTTCAAGTCTGTCAGGTTGTAAAAACAAACTAAATTAGTTTACACCAATGTACAAGTCAACAGGGCAAGCCATTCTGGAGAGTTTAAATATGTTCTTTGTAATAGTTTCACCTTATTATGATCAAAATTTACATCTCAATTTTTTTTCTTACTGTTTATAAAAATTGCGACATATAAACTCATCCATAGACTTCAATAGTGTGCTACTTTAAAAGATTTTTGCTTGTTTTTATGAACTGAGGGGGATGTCACAGATACTGCGGAATACTGAAACCTGAGCATTCATTTAAACATTTCAAAGATTTCCAGAAGATTCAAAATGAATGTGATGGTTCATTGGTGGCTTTCTAGTTAGATTCCTATACTGCAATGATGAAGGATCAGAGTTGATACACAAACAGTTCCTCAAAACATTAAAGAGAAACTATGATTTATATGTGAAAACCGAGATGTTATAATTTCTTCTGATTGGTTAGTTTCTGGACTCTTCAAAGCACTAGTACATAGATTCTAAAGAACTAGAAAGTTCTTTGTGCCTGTAAAATCAATTTTGCTTCTAACTGCACTTTTTATTTTTAAAACCTTGCCTCGGATAGCATCTCGCATCTCCAGGGAAAAGCAGAATATGATCTGGTCAGTCCTGTGCACTGCGAGAGATCAGGTTTCCAGTCATTGTGGATTTGGTTATTGAAATAAGCGGCTGCCAGGTGCCCTCTGGAGCTGATCTGAGATCAGGGTTTTGCTAGATCTGCACGCAATAGTTAAATACAGGAAAGCCGACCTCGGATCGGCACTCAAGGGCATCCTCTGCACAGCACGTCGTCATTTATTCGTCAAAGGATTTTGCTGCATTTCATCTCGAATGGCCCGCTATGATTACTTCCTTTCCATTAAAATGGCCCCTCTCTGCCTTCCTGCCATTTTCCCCCAAGCATCCTCTCCACCTTTATAAAATTTGCCCTAAAATTATTAACGATTCTGATATATTTTCCATGTGAGCGTTGCTGATTTGCATGACTCACAGTGGAGAGAGAGAGAAAAAGCCGAGAGTGGGAAGTGGGTAATGAGGGAAGGAAAGAGGAAAAAAAGAGGAATGCAAAGACGAGACGGCAGGGAGGTGGGCGGTCGCGGAGACCAGGGACTCGTAATTGCCTTCTGCAGCGAGACTGCAAGATGAGGAGAGAGAGCGCTAGAGAGACAACGCTTTGAAATTTCATCTCAGGGCTCAGGGCCATCAAAGTCTGAAGGGTGTTGAGGCCGCCGCGTTCGACAATTCCCTCTTCTTGTTTCTCTCTCTCTCTCTCCGTTCTGGCGGTGACAACGTGAGGCAGTTATTCTCTGGTGTCTTCGTCGTCTGTCAGTGAAGCCGTTGATAAGAGCAGAGAGCCAAGCGCTAAGTGAGTTAGACGGCCACGCAGACGGCAGCCGATAAACGAGGGTTGAAGGTCAGGAGAAGCCATGTCATGCTCTTAAGCTCTGCGGACAACCTGAGCCGACAGGATGCTGCGACAAGACATTGAGGCAGTGCAGAATGAGTGTTAAATGCTATGTTTTAGTTTGATTTCAACAGAAAAATGCATTTGTTTTGTGAGCAAGGAACAGTTATTTACTGTTCCTTGTTATTTCGAAGTGCACTCGCAAACAGCTGCAAGAGGCTATCACGATACTATTTAATCAATCTGAAACTAGTTTACAAATCTCCAAATTATTTAAATCTTGCGCACTGGAATGATTTGATCATTACAGTTCTCAGAAATAAAAAGGTAAATGTAAAAACTCACTGATTTGGTTGGACACAATAAAAGTTCAAAGTAGTGATCCCCATTAAGGCGTTTCGACACGGGGCGCGAAAAATTGCTAAACAAATATAGGTCCAGTGATGTGCTGGAATAAAACAATAGATTTATGGATGCTTCTGCATAGACTAAAAATGGTAATTTATATATATATCTTTTTTTTTTTTTTAACCAGTCCGATTCATATTTTCAGTTTCGCAAAGTGAAAACACAGGCCGTCCAATAAGATTTCAGCTAGGATCACATGACAGGAGCAGCTAGTGTTGCACAAAAAGGCCAGAATGGTGGTCAATACTGGGACATTATCTCATAGTCTTCTGAAACCATTTGTTTTTTGTACGATGAAAAAAACGATTTATTTTTCTTTGATAAGATGGGGCATATGTTTTGAGTTACAGGGTTGACACAGGGATAGTCGTCTGTCAAAGATCCTGTGGTACGTCATCTTGGGACAGGAACAAAGTATGGTGATTGCTATCTTCTTTGAATTTAATTTCCCTCTCTCTCTTTCTCTCTCTCACTCAAATGCGTATCTGTCATCCACCAATCAGCGGTCGTTCATGTGGTCCTGGATCGTGGGGTTTTGCCCTTCATTTTCTGCGTAATTAAATTTTGATTACCCCTTTAGCTCGGCGAGCGGGGGAATACGCCACAGCACACTCTGATTGCCGCCACACGCAGACTCATTACTGAGCGTCGGATCCCCGAGCTTTAGCTCCCCTGAGTTTTTTCTTTACCTTGTTTATGAGGTTGGGTTTCTCTCATCAGCAGCATTAGCAGCTTGGAGCAGAGATGAATGGGATCGTCCTTGCTTGCGGACACACACAAACACACACCCCGCCGCACTCTAATGCTGCATAACTGACCTTTCTAGACGTCCTTGTTGCGAGGGCGCGCACGCTGAGAGCTCGTAGACTGCTATATAAACGGATATATGAGTAGTCGAGAAACTTCCTGCATTAGCCTATTGTGTGTGCATATTCTTGCGAGTCTCCATTAGTGCGTATGTGGGCGTTGTAATCAATATTTTTCAGACATTTATTCTTTGAAATACCATGTTACAAAGTACCAGTTTTGGATTTGTAACTTGGTACTTTGTATCTTGGTACTTGGTATTTGATAATCACCATCTTCTCACTACATACAAAAAAACAATGGTATAATCATGTGTTTTCAGACATGGCATAACTATGGTATTGACTTTAATCATTTACTAAGTAAATACTATGATAACACCATAGCATTCTGTGACATGCCATACCAAAAAGTACCACAGTACTTGCATGGTATTTAGTTTTTCAGTGCTATGGTAATTATAATTGGCTTAATGTAATAACAATAGAAGTCAATGGGCAGTCCTTATGTAGACAGTTAGATAAATGTGCGTATGTTTGTGTTAGATTGGGTTCCGGTGCCTCTGGCTGTGCTGAACCGCTGTGAAAATGAAGAACTGCTGTGATAAAATAACCGCTGCCCTTGCGGCTTCTCTCTCCCCCTCGTTACTTCTCTTTCGCTCCCTCTTTAATGCCTACGACAGCATTCTGCTCTCGCCCGCTGCACAAACTCTTAAACTGCTTTCTTTCTCCTCTCCGTCTCCTTTATAGCAGACAGGCTGATGCAAATGATTGGGCGAGCTGAGCTGCCCCCGTCCCTGGTGTCTGGTTATTGATTGGTAAATGCAGGATGTCCGTTTGAAAGCGACGCCCTCTCTCTCCCGGACCATTTATCAGCACGCTATCAGCTCTCCATGGAAGACCTGCACATAAGGATGAATGCTAATCGATTCCGAGAAGAAGGAGAGAAGATTATGTGTGTGTGGGGGGAGAGGAAGAGATGATATGAGACCAGAGGAGACAAGAGGGTATATATCCTAAGGTTCTTAACCCTTCACCTTGTCCTAACGCAACCTGCGTTTCCCACAGACGTCTGTGTATAGCCTAAATATTGGCGTTTTATGCACAAATGTTGATGTTTCTGATATCTGATTGTTTGAACGTTGAACGTTTACTCCTCAGTCTCACTGTGAAAACAAAAGCTATATAGAAAGCTAAAGCCATTTAGTCCGAAACTCCAATTAAAGGGTTGTTTATCATTTTACATGCAAGTCTCGCTTTTATGTTAAAGCTATTAGCAATCAGATATAAATGCACATTAACTATGGTAGACGCTAAAAGCTAATTTCTTCCTTCTCTAAATGGACTTAATAATTCATCTTATCGTGAATCAGTAACAGTAAAAATAAATGGAAACTGTCTGTATGCGTGTGGATATTGGTTGACTTGGCTTTAGGAGGCTGCTAGCGTGCTAATCTGAGGTTATAGTGCATATACACCATGTCCGCTAATCTGGCCTGTGTGTGGATCTAGGTCAGATTCCTTCTATATTATCCCTGGAACAACATCAATCAGAGAGACAGGCTGAGAGAGTAAGACAGAAAGCAAGTAAGAGAGGGAGAGAGAGATAGAGGAGAGAAAGAAAGCTGAGAGAGATAGACAGACAGAAAAATAGAAAGGGAGAGAGAGAGACAGGGATAAACTGACATTATGGAGAAGCTGAGAGACAGACAGGATGAGAAACAAAAAGGGGGTAGACAGACAGTGAGAGAGACAGGCAAAGGACAACAAAATAGTTAAAGAAAGACAGAGAGAGAGGGATAACAAATAGAGCAGAGAGAGACAGACATGAAATGTAATTAATGGAAGAAAGAGACGGGCATAGATTCACAGTCTGGATATGAGTGAAGAGACAGTCTGGACAAGAAACAAAAATAGGCATACAGACAGTGAGAGAGACAGACAAAGAACCACAATGTGAGAGAAAGTCAGGCGGAGAGGGAGACAGACATGAGAAAAGACAAGAGACAGACACTGGCACATGGACAAGTGGACAGACAGACAGAAAGACAGACAGGACAAGAACCAGAAACTGAGAGAAAGACAGGCCGAGAAGGAGAGAGATGAAATGTAAAGGCGAGAGAGATACAGAGAAATTAGAGGAAGAGAAAGACAGGCATTGACTAAGAGATGGAGAGACATCAGGACGAGAATAAAGAGACAGAGAGTGAGAGAGACAGGCCAAGAACCACAAAGTGAGAGAAAGACAGGCAGAGAGGGAGAGAGATGGAAGAAATAAAAAGCTGAGCGAAAGACAGAAATAAAAGGAAGAGAGGGACAGACATATACTTACAGATGGACAAGTGGAGAGACAGACAAGCTGAAGAACAGAAAGAAAGCAAGTTTGACATGTTTAGAGAGAGAAAATATAAAATCAGAAAGAAAGAGACCGACGGAGACAGACAGACAGAAAGTGAGAAAGACAGGCCATAAGACCACAAAGTGAGAGACAGACAGGCAGAGAGAGAGAGAGAGAGAGAGAGAGAGAGAGTAAAATATACTGAAACTGACAGGCATACATTGTACAGTGTAGAAAGGACAAGCTGAGAGAAAGACACCCTAAGACACAGGAAGACAGGCGGAGAGCGTCTGATAGAGCAAGAAACTGAAAGTGACAGACAGAGACTGTGAGAGACAGAAAAACCACGAAAAGAAGCTGGCAGAGAACGACAGTGACAGAAAGAGACAGACAGACAGACAGACAGACATTTCAAAGCTGCAACAGAGTTCTGCAAACACAAAGACGAAGAGTGCGACAGACGCTTTTCCCCCTCTGCGTCTCCTGGCAGTAGTTAATAGATCGTGTTACGTTGAGCTCTCTGGTCGCCGTGGTTACAGCACAATAGTTAATAGCCCATTTGAGTGCACACACTCTGTGTGTATGTGTGTCTGAGGGACAGTGAGCATATTGTCCTACGTAATGTTTGCATAGTCAATGTGCGCTTGTCTGTGTGAAAGACAACGCATGCACGTGTGCAAGTCGCGTGAACTTATGTTCCTGCCGCGTAATTCTTTTTTGCATATAGTGCACAGGTGTGTGGGTGCTGCTTTTTCCGTTTTGTTTTCTCTCTCATTTGTTTTCATGAGCAGCACAAACATACGCGCACGGCCTTCGCCATGACAGCGCACGCAAATACGCGCACGGCTCAACAATAGCAAGGGAACAAACAGAGCAATGGGACAGAATACAAACAATAAATGATGACAAACACTGTTGGGCTCCAAAGCTATAAAAGTCAAAACTGTAGTATTTATATAATCTCACTACTGACTGATGGTATAGCCAAATAATACTTTAATTGTTTTTTTGTTTTTATGTTTGTATATATGCCACACCCACATCTTTGTGTCAGGACCTGGCACTGTTATCAACTTCATGGCAACTTTCCTGGTAGCACATTAATATGACTCACATTGACCTGGATTGTGCTGACATGGCATCACTTATCAGATTACACAACATGGTTTCTTCCAGTGCAGTTCAAAAGCTTCATGTACATCTCCAATGTGTTCAGTCAAAAAACTGTGAATTCACTATTGCAAGTGCAACACTGTAAAATGTGTGATAATGTGTTTTTATTTTTCCAGTTAAAAGAGCCTTTGTACCCTCAAAGTTCTTGTACAGACAAAGCACACACTTTATCTACATTGCTGGTAAAGGCAGCATACAAAAACAAGCTGTTAACTGGCTGTGCAAAACACACACACACACACACAGACACACACACTCAAGTTTCGAATAACAGCATTGCTGCATACAGCTGATGTCATCGCATGCTGTTGTTGCGGGTCCATGCTCGGCTCCAGCAGATCCCTTGTTTACATCACATTATACGCTGCATGTGTGTGTTTTTAAGACATTGCAAGAGTCCCAGAGTGTTTACGTGTGCCTGTTTGTGCAGCTGAGACTTCTAGAAAACAACAGCAGTGCTAAAATCAAGCAGTACTGAAGTAGTGAACAGTTTAGAAGGCTATTCTACAAAACTAGTGTTATTATTAACTACGTCTAGTAATAATAATAAATGTAACATAATAATAATAATAATTGTGATAACTGGCTGGATGTACATTGTTTCACAAATATATGTGTATATATGTACTGATAAATAGTTAACAATATTAAAGGATAATATAATAATATTATCTTAAAATAATAAAAAAGTTAAAATATATAAATAATAATGAATAATATTAATTGCTTTATTAATATAATATTGTTTAATAATAATGTAAATATTATTGTTATAATCATAATTACTACTACAGTGACAGCTGACTGTATATTATGATTAATTTATAAATGTTTTCTATAATAATAAAATAATATTACCTTATAACGATTATGTATATATTATTTAAAATAAACTATTCGGTTAAATTATATACATATTTTTATTAAATAATTGATCATAAATAATAATGAAAATATTAATGAATAAATATTATTTAAATATTATTCTAATATTATCTAATAATGATGTATATTATTAAGATGTAATATTTTTATTATTATGATTGCTGACTGTACATTTGGCCTATTAATTTTTTTTTCTATACAATATAATATACAATAATATTATTTATATGAATTAATGTATGAATATAAATTAAATACTTTTATAATAAATAATTAATAATTTATATTAATATTGGAATAATTAATATTAATAACCTTTAAAATGTTTTCTATTTTTAAAAATAGTCTATCTATCTATCTATCTATCTATCTATCTATTTATCTATTTTTAATGGGCCTGTTGATTTTTGTTAATTGCAAAAATTCCTCAGTATTGAATTATTTTAAATTACTTCTTGCAGTTTTAGCGGAATCAATTACAGGAGTGTCTTGCTGCACTGATTACCAAGAACAAGGTATTTACTGAAAGTACTACCACCAGGTCAATGGCCTAATTACTGGAAAGGGGATTACTTCACCCTTGCTTATTATCTTTGCAAAAACAGGATCTCTTGCTCTTATTTTATGACCGTGCATCAGTGAATGTGTGACTTGAATAGCGTGCAAAGGTTAATTTCATATGCACACACACATTTATCGGACACGTGTGGCCACTGACGGTTTCCTTATCGAGCATGGAAAGGTCAGTGTGACTGAGCCATTGCTCTTCAACTGTTCCTGGGGTGTTTCGGACCAAAGGCCGTGATGCGACTTCAGAAATCATCTAAAAATCAGAATTTCGAGTTTATATCTTGCAATTCTGACTTTATAAGATGCAATTACGAGTTAAGTCAGAATTGTGAGATATAAACTAGCAATTATGAAAATATATCAGTCTTTTTTCCCCCTCAAAATTGGACTATAACTCACAATTGCAAGTTTATATCCCACAATTCGGATTAAAAGAATTCAGCATTGTGAGACATAAACTCACAATTGCAAAAAAAAATCAGAATTTAGATTTACCTCACAATTCTGAATTATTTCTCTCAAATTCTGACTCCATTTCTCTGTAAAAGAAGTTCAGTAAATATCCCACAGTCCTGTGCGTTCCATTCTGGGACAGTTAAGCTAAAAAAGATGGCGTCTGAAAGGTGCAGTCAGGGGGCAAGGAACTCGACCGGAAATTTTAAGTCGGGTGGGGGCTGCCATCTTTTAGCAGAACTTCACTTGCGATAGCATTCCCATTGACTCCCATTCATTTTGGCGTCACTTTGACAGCGAATAACTTTACATCTGAGGCGTTTGAAGACTCCGTTTGTCCATTATTTATTTCTAAAGATACACGACAATGTATAAAGGGCTTCATTACCTTCTATGTTACATTATGGCCACGTATAAACAGTTTTTGTAAAAAAATAGGCTAACGATTGCATCATAACCACTCGTCTCTCTGTCGCATTACCGTACAGACAGGAGGAGAAGCTCGCAGGCAATTAACTTAATATGGCGTACTGGCGTTACATTTTAAAATACTATACAAAATAATTAATCAGAATACTTACTCCTGCTCACTCAGGACAAAGAACTCCCCGCTCAAGCTCGCCGTCTCTGCAAGATTAACGATGGCAGTTTGCACGAACAGCCACTTAGAACATTTACATCTGTCACACAGGTTGCTGACGTCGTCAAGCTTCGTTTGAGTCTGCGCGTCAGAAACGGAAGTGCTAAAAAACGCTAAAAATGGGCTTCACTTGTCTCAATTAAGTTCCAATGGTGTCGCTGTGTCCATTTCTTTTACTGTCTATGGGTGCAGTCGGTGGTCAGTTTGTGTAAATGTACATTTTTGTTCAACGATTTCATATGGGGAAACATCAATTTCTCAGAAACTATTCACTAAGCTTACGATTAAATTTCATATTTGAAATCACCAATGAAATCTGTATCATAAATTTCTTATGGCAGCGGCAGTGACGCGATGACTTTACTGATTAACGATTGGCTCTTTTACCCAGAAGGCGGGGTTTCCTGTAATAGAGTGGCCGTATTAATCGTTGCTTTTTTTCTCTCATTCAAAACAATCTGAGTATTATAATATCATTGATATTCGTCTCCCTCGCTCTTCTATAATCGGCTGTGGTGGGTAAAACTCATATTTTATAACTCAATTAGAGCGAGTGAGAGAGCCCTGAGCCCTGGTGCTTTTCTCCCTCCGGGTTTGCGGTCTGGCTCATTCTCTCCACACTTCCTTTCTTCCCTTGATCCATCACTCATCCCTCCGTCTCCAATCGCGCTGATGTCACACTGTGTTGAGAAGCTCAGCGGCTTTTCTGCAGCCGTGCTGACGGAAAGATTTGTGCGAGGAGGCTGAGACAGAGACGGGGATTTTTCTCTGACTCGCTCTTGGTGTATAAATAGATCCGACAGCGGTCCTGCACATGCCGTAGGGAGCACGGCTTGTGTTCGCGGGAACCACCTAAAAAAGAGGCTTGACTTCGGGTTGTCGGTCGTACAAACTCTATTCAAGATAGTGTGTTTATTTAAAGGACAATTCAAGAGTTATTAAATGCAACTTAGTGGCTTTGTTTGGTATGAAGGCTGTTTTCAGATATTGGGTGTGAACATACCGCACCCGACTTATTTGAAAACATGAAATTGAGTAACTTGCATTTCAAGTCTGACGAGCGCTTGATTTATTGTCATTGTACAGGTGCAAGAAGATTCTTGTCATAGCATCACATTCAAATATACACAGTTAAATGGGAAAATATCTGAAAGTTACAAATTAATGCATAGATATACAAAGTTCACTATATTTAAAAAAAGTTAATATTTTATATTTAGTAAACTATGGAAGAGGATTAGGGCCAAGCAATAAAAAACAAACAAAAACAAAACGTTCTCAAGATTAAAGTCATTGGATTTCTAGAAAATAAGAAAAAATCAAATTTGGAGAATAAACTTGTTAAATTAGGCCTTTAAAAAAGTGGTTACATTTAGAAAAAAGAAAAAGAAAAAAACATTAAATTGATAAAAAGTCAAAATAAATGCTGTAAATGAACTTGTTAAAGGGGTCAATATGATGTTGCTAAAAATAAAATTTTATTGTGTATTTGGTGTAATGCAATGTGTCAATGTGGTTTAGGGTTAGAAAAAAACATTTTCCACATACTGTACATCATTGTAGTTCCTTTCTGAAATGTGTTTTTCTTTTTTTACAAAGCTCATCGGTCTGAAAAGCGAGGTGTGCTCTGATTGGCCAGTTTATCCAGTGTGTCGTGATTGGCCGAAAACCTCAAGCATGTGACGGAAATGTTACGCCCCTTAACATACTGTAATACCGTCTCTCAGCACAATGAGACAAAAATAATAACACCCATTATAAACGAGGCATTTGTTGCATCCAGTGGGGACATAATTACTTATTATACTGACTTCAGGCGTATTGCGTCTGCATTTGTGATCGGAGAAACAACGAACAACAAGCGCTATTCTACATTGCACAAGGCTCATGTTTCAATCATCAGTGGCAAATTCTTTAAATATAAAAAACACATAGGCCTACAGGCTGTGGGTCAGAAGTGCAAGACTGTCCTTGCAAAGTTTGGAACTGCCTCACGTTATAGAAACAGCATTTGAGCACAGACCCATTATTGGCTAGTCTGCAGGTTCTGGAAACAGTCCTCCATAAAATGCGTCACACAGCGTCACACACTGCGGGCTTGAGTGAGGAACAGCCAGCGGACTTGAGAATGGCGCGCCCATTGGGCTTTCGGCAACCACATGTGATGACCCCAGGCTGGACTCCGCTTTGTCTACGGTGAAAAAAATTAAATAGCTATAGCCACGTTTAGCTTATCTTTGACTTCTGGACTCCCACTTCCCTAAAAGAGGCACCTCACTGTAAATATAAGACATTGTACCTTATACGGGGCCTGCATGTGTGCCTGCACCCAAACACCGGGTCAAGCACTAGCATCAAGTTCTAGGCTAGTTTGAAAACATCTATAAACAGAAGTGCTATTACAAGAACTTCCCAGCAGCCGAAAGCATGAACGGGGCGTGTGGACCATGTGGATGTCCTCTCTGTTTGCATGTTGTCATTCTTGAAGAGCTCGGCTATTGTTAGCTATGGGACAGCCTGTGATTTATCAGTTAGCATGCTGTGTTGAAGTGTTATGAAGTGTGTAGGTCTACGTAGTTCCCAGAAGTGAGCTAAATCTGAATGACCTCACTGTAGGGACATCCGTGAATGCTTTTGATCGAAAAAGTAATGAGTAAATAAATCCAATATATAATAACAACATATATTTATATAAAAAGATTGTTAGTTTGTGTGTGTGCTTATTTGTTCAACAATGTTCATTGCTTTTACTGGTTCAAGACAAGCAGAATGTGTGTGGGTGTTTATTTGTTATTTGAAAACTTTTCTCATTTGGGATTCGTGTGTTTGTGTGTCAGAGGTGTTGACAGCTTCAGTTCAAGAAACAATACTGCAAATTACAACAATTATTGGTTAATTGTCATTCAACCTTGTGTACAGAACGACTGCCAATAACTAGTGAAATTGGCATGCTACACTAAAATAAATGTGCAAAATAGTTTTATTTGTAGGATTTAATTTCAGTTCTTTAAAGGTTGTGATGTTATTTTCCCCCCATTCAGGGAAACACAAGTGTCTTTGAATTTGACTTGTAGGATGTAGATTGTTCTAGTTATTTGTTATTCGATTGTTGTGTTTTTTTCTTAACAGTTTGTTTTTAAATGTTTTACTTTGTTCTTTAATGTATTTTGTTTATTTAAATGTTTTCTTTAAATGTCAGTTTTTATTACTTTAAATGCTGTAGTTTGGTCTTTGATCTTTTAATGCTGTTTGTTCTTTGATCTTTAAATGTTGTAATTTGTTTTTAAAAGTTGTTTTAAATTATTTCAATTATTATAAAATGTTGTACATAGATCTTTAAATGTTAGATTTGTTAAAATATTGTTTTTAAAATGTCTTTTTTTTCTTTTAATGTTGTAGTTTCTTGTTACATGTTATTCTTTAAATATTGGAGTTTTATAAGTAAATATGTTAATTATGTAGTTTAATCTACTTTTGTTTTTGTTTTGTGTGTATTTATTTATTTTTAATTTTTTTCTTGAAAAGTTGTTACATATTCTTTAAATACTGGTTTACCGGGTTTAACGAATTTTTTTTCTTTAAATGTTGTTCTTTAAATATTGTAGATTTTCTTTAAATACTGTTATTTTAAGTTGTTTGTTCTTAAATTATTGTTGTTTATTCATTAAAAGTTGTTACTCCTGCAAGTTCCTCACTGTACAGAATAACTTTAAATGTTCATGTTATATTTGAGATGTTTGTTTAGTTTTTTTTTTCTGACTCAAGTATATCCTAACTTTTAATTTACGTTCATTTAATTGACATTTCCCAGATGAAGTGTTGTTGCTGCTTGCTAAAATAAGTTTTGTTTGTGTATTTACTGTATACTCTATATCTGACTTGAGTGAAAGACAGCATCATTGAATATTGACGTGAAGTTTGTTGATATCCGTTTCAAAAATGTTCTTGGAAGGTTGTTTGTACTTTAGAAACGTTATTGTTTGTTCTGTTAATGTTGTTGTTTTTAGCTGTGTACATTAAGGAGAACAACGTGTGATATTTGATACATGTGTTAGAGCAAGACTTGAATTGGAAATGAGCTTTATTATGAACCATGTGCATGACAAAAACCATGCGGAATGAGTAATGTCCCACAGACGCCGAGTATCAAAACAGGTGGTTTTGAAAAACAAGACAAGTCTGCCAAGACTGTAAAGGGTATGTGCTGGCCAGTCCGCTGCGGTGTCTGGCTAAGCTATCGTTTATTAGCTTGCACATGTTGCCTTATTTTAGCACTGGCGTTCCCGCTCAAGTCTATGCTTCTAAATTTAGAAGTGCGATGACAGAGCGTGAGTGCACGAGCCCAGCGAGTGATCATCTGGAGGGGGCATTCACATCAGCCTTATCAGCTGTACATAAACACCGCTAAGATCAGGCTACACGCCGAGGACAAACATTTAGCATCTGTGTTAGTGGTGCACCTAATGAACCATTTCAAAGAACCATTGCTCAATTTTTTTTTTTTTTTTTTTTTTTTTTTTTACATTAATGTGGTTTCCATTTTTAGGCCTACTTTATATATGTATTTATTTATTTTAACATTATCTGTAGCCTCATCATCTTAAACTTGCACTTACTGTACTTTAGCCAAAATGATAACCAGGCTATTATATATATATATATATATATATATATATATATATATATATATATATATATATAAATAAATAAATATATATATATATATATATATATATATATATATATATATATATATTGTTAAAGTACAAATAAACGTGTTATGACTCCGTTGACAAAATCTGACTGGATTAGCTGTAAATTATTTGTTGCAAAAATGTTGTATTTAAATTTGATCAGTATCAGTGTCAACAAGGGTAATATACCACATTACCTGGTACTTTTATTGTAGGTATATAAGTCTGATTAAAGCATTATAACTCATGGTTTATTGCTGTATTAATGTTTATAGCTATATTGGACCATTTAGTGAGAAATAAACATATTTGTTACTGATCTTCTGATCAAGTTTATGACTGACTTGATGTGTCGAGATTACGTTATCTGTTAAACACTTTTAATGTCTTACTAAGGGGTTAAATTTAGGATAATTGAAAATACAGGTTACTTCTTGAGTCACAAAACACTTCTGGTGATTGAAATTGTTGACAGCGTGACAGCGTTCCCGTGCTTCAGGAACAGTGTGAAGTTTCGACACCATTTCACATCAACAGTTCAGTGAAAACATGTTTTGATCTCCTTGTTAAAATGCAAGGGGTAAGGTGTAATGTGTGGCTATTGATAAACAAAGAAAACTGAAAAAGATATGGCAGATTAAAAGGCTATATATAAGAGAATGGGGCAAGCAGTCCATATTACTCAAGTGGGTTTATTTAGTAAAATATTGGACTTCCCCCAGCTATTGTCCAAGAAATAGTTTACTGAATGATTACTTTTGTTGCAGGGCATGCTGTCACAATATATGGGGTAAGTTGTCACAATGGAACTCACCATTAAAAGCATTTGATCAGGCAGTGTCCCCAATAAAAACAAGTATCCTGTGAACACCTGCTCTTATATCAGGTCTATTAAAGTTTCAAAGCAAAGCACAGATAAGAGTGTGTGTTTAGAGTCAGCTTCTGTCTGGATTAGGTTACGTCGTCTAGTTTCTCTCTGGTGACCCCGAAGACTCGCCGAGTTGTGAGTGGATTTAAATCTTTTTTGTTCATTTTAAAAATAAATAAATAAATAAGTAATAGTAGTAGTAGACTAATAACTAATAGAAAATAATTAATAGGCCTACTACTGATAAAATGTAAAGCAATTTTAAGCAAAACTGATGTTTGTGGTCTGTAAGATGTCTGTTAAAGATCTCTAGAAACAAACATCTGACAGACGTCTCTAAGATGTCAGGTTCACAAACATTCTAAATCATAAACATCTTAAAGGAGCAATACTGTATGTAAGTTTTCACCACTAGAGGTCGCATAAACAATAAAAAAGGTGAAGCTTCATGGGGCTATGAAGGAGGATGTTCATGGATGAGGTAATTAATCATTTGTTTTATTACCTGTGCCTTCCACAGTTATTCAAACAGTGAATAAATTATACAGGGAATGAAAGCAAAGACCATTTACGTTATCAAAGAACATTAAGTCTGACTTAAGTCTGGCGCGAGTTTAAGCACTCCCAAAAAACTTCCCTTGTAATTAATAAAGCTGTCTATACACGGGTTGATGAATGCATCTCTTACTTACATCATATTTACATCTGCACTTCGTTGTTTATAATGAGAGAAAATCGCAAGAGAGCGCAGAATTCAGTCAGCGAGGGCCTGCGGTGAACAAAAATGAATCTAAATGCTTCTGATTGGCCACTGCATTCATAAGCTCAACAAACTCGTGTGTGATTGGTTAGAATGCAAAAAACTGTAGAAACGTGTTACAAAAATCATGACGCAAAATTGAGCAGATCTAAATTTAATGCAACACTTTTCATTTTCTTTTTATTCGCGACAGCCGTAATGGATTTAATTTAGTGCGGATATTACATCATTGATCGGCGAAAAAAGCCAGGGACAAGCCACAAACTGGAATTTCTGTGGATTTACAAATCCTTGGGCACTTTTGGGATAACAAATGCACAACTGCATGAAACATGCCACAGTGCGCAAAAGGTTTTTGGATATTTTAATACACAAATCTTACATATAGTGCCTCTAAAGGCATTTAATGACATCTATGTGACATCTGGTAGGAAACATCCTATGGATGTATTGCAGATGAGCAAACACTTAAAAAATATGCCTATATTTTTAATATGCAGATATCAAATAGACATCTCTGAGATACACATGTACTATCAGGGGTGTGACATATATTGTCTATCTGTTAACTGTGTTTTTATCAGAGATTAAAATACAGCAGTCTGCAACGACAAGATACACACACACACACACACACATAAATTTGCATGAAATTGCAGGCAATGAAGCGAGTGAAAAGGTCACAGACAGGTGTTAACCCTTTAATAACCACAAGTGCACAGAGAGGTTATGATGAGAATGATACTGTTCAACGGAAAGCACTTGTTAAACTGAAACGTTCAGTGTACCGTGTAGACAACATTTAACACAAAACTTCCCCTTCACTCCAGTCTGAACACTGAAACTAACCTGCGAAAATAAACATAGTGACCCTGTTTGCATAACAGATACACTGAAAAAAAAGGATTCATTGAATTTACTTACATTTTATGGTAAGCGGTTATAATCAATTTCCTTTAGCAATTTATTTAAATAAACTAATTTAGCTGATTAACGTTGACTAAAATGTATTTAAATGTAGCTAAAATAAATTTATTGCAACACTTACCATAGTTTTTTTTTTTTTTAGTAAATTCAATGAATCATTTTTTTCAGTGTTAGTATAGTTTGTGTTACGACATACTGTACATTTAGGTTCAACTCTTAAAGGTACAGTAACACAAACAGCCTGATTCACATTGAGGAATAAAGAAAGGGCTTGAAAAATAGAAAACTATATCTAAATTACACACACATGAAACCTTAACAACATTGTAAGCATCGTATATGTTCTCTTTTAAAGATTAACACCTGTTGTGAACGAAAAACAATGACAACAATGTTTAAAGTTTTACAAGTTAACCTCATTGTTTTGATGAAAAGATTAACCCTTTATATAACTGGCTCTGAATTTAAGATGGTGTGGTGGTAAACACTTGGGTCATGTGACTGAGTGGACGTAATTTGAGGTACTTTTTCAGTCCTGAGTGTGCAAAGCACCATTGGGTTAAAAGCAAATTTCGAACACTTCCTTGGAGCTGAGCAGGGGTTATTGATCACAGGCCTGTCTGTGACCTTTAACCTTTGACCTCAGGCAGTGTCTGAACTGATCTGATATTAACGTAACACATTAATGAATACCGATGAAGCTATGAGAAACAATCCAGTAAATGTTTAACTCATTCAAAATATCATAAAGCCAGGTTTGGTTTTAACACTCAGGTTTGACACAAATGTCCCAAATTAGAGTTAAATAAATATTATAATGAAACCACATAAATGGATATAGAGCAACGTTTTTTTTTTCTAGAAGCCATTTAAATAATTTTACTGACATATTACTACAATTCAAATATATTTCTATACACACACACACACACACACACACACACACACATATATATATATTAATCTTATTTGATATACTTGAGTATTTTCACTTCATATATTTATACTTATTTTTTCTTTGAATCAGAGATTCTAATATAGTGATTTTATATTTCATTTTATTTATTTTATTGTGGATTATTTTTGAAATCCCTATGGCAATAATGAATGGGAAAATTATTTTCAGATTCAGGATTGTAACATACCGGTAATAATAATAATAATAATAATAATAATAAAGGTTTCTTGAAGAGTTTTGATTTGGAGGGTCAAGTTATGCCAATTATAATTCGCTAAAAACAAAAGCAATTAAAGTCAGTGAAAAGACCGCACCATGAAACAGAAGACAGAAAACAAGACACTGGTTTAGATTCAGTCAGCGTGTGTCAGGGTCTCTGGAGAACAATCAGAGCTGCATCTGTGTAACATCAGACGTGAGACAGGGTGTGTGTGTGTGTGTGTGTGTGTGTGTGTAAGGTGAGACTCCGAGTGTGTGTGATATCTGTACAGATGAGAGAGAAGGATGTGAAACAGATGCAGTGTGTTTGTGTGGAAGGTGAGCTTGAGGTTTCTTTGAGATGCCTGAGCATGTGTTTTCAGTAAAAAAAAATAAATAAATAAAAAGGAGAGCCCTCTCATGTGTGTGTCGGGGCACAAACAGTGTGACTGACAGGATGTGACATCACAGCTGAAAGAATGTGCGTCAACTGCCTCTGCAATGGTCCTTGTTCACTTACTATAAAAACAACAACAACAAAACTGATTAAGTGACATATATTTTTTATACTTTAGGGCTAGGCATTATATTTGCATTTTTTTGTTTATTACATATAATATAATTGAAAAATAATGTACAATTTACTGACTATATTTTTCTATAATAATTTACTATATTAACTTTTAATATATACATTATGTGTATAATATTGTAAAAAATGTAAAATTTTATTATTGTAAGATTTTAAATATGTTAAATGTTATGCTTATAATAATGTAATTATGTTTAATATTATAATATGTTTAAATAATGTTATTTAATATATATATATATATATATATATATATATATATATATATATATATATATATATATATATATATATATAAAGAGAGAGAGAGAGTAAATATAATACATATATACTCTAGGTATAAAATGTTCATATTAATAATTATATTGTGTATTGGATTGTATATTGTGTATATAGGCTACTATGTGATATTTTATATTCATAATCATAATATAATTTCAAATATTTGAACATTTTATATGAAAAAAATTAGTATTAATATATAAATTGTAATATTAATATATAAAATATATTTAATATAATACAATATTTATTAATATTATAATTGTACATTTTTATTATAACAATTATAAAGCCTATTATCATAAGTTACATTTCTATATTTATAGTTATATATGAATGAAAATATTGTAAAATTGTATGTTTTAGACAATAATATAAAGAAACTGTAGCTGTGGTTTACGTCTAGAGTAGTTTAGCGCGGTTTTGACAGCAGACGCGTGTAATGACACGGTGTCGTCGAATCGGATCAGAGGGTCACGTTGACGGAGAGCTCGTGCTCGCTCTCGCAAGAGTGTATAATAACAAAATTATACAGCTGTCAGTGCTGTCTATAATACATTGTGCTGTGTTTCTCTGCATCACTCATTTCCCCATAAACACACATCAGTCAAGCTCCCGCTCTCTTCCTGATCACACGCTCCGGCTCGGCCTGCTTCCCGAGATAAATAACGCTCCCGGGAAACCGTCAGTGAACACGGGCGGAGAGCAGCGCTGCTCTTATTTCCCAATATTCATAATTTATGCCTCTAACGACGTCTGTGTTTTATGTGCTGCAAACTAGAACTCGTCTAGTGCTTTTATCTGCTTTTGTGCATTTGGTTAGTCGACTTGTTTTATTTTGTCTTTGGGGTCAGTGTCGAATCTCTCAGATTTGCCTGTGAGTAATAGATCGCACAACTGTATCTATTATGTATGAAGACCTTTTTCACTACTCTTATAACTCATATGTAGACTGACAGATTTGATTTTGGCCTAGCGAACAAAAACAGCCAAGAAATCTCCCATCGATTAATACCGATTTGAGTCAATTAGCAATCTTGAACATTTGAGAATAAAAACAGAATTTTCTTAGCTAGCTATATGGCAATGTGAAAAAACAACAACAAAATAAAACACCCCAAAACCATGTAGGCCTGCAATAAAATAAAGTGTAAATGAAAAAATTATGCTAATATATAATTACACCCCTTCTCTTAATGCATGTGTGGCCTTCTTCAGCATTAGTACCTTTTGTAGTAATAGTTATATACACGAGTCCCTCAGTTGTCCTCGGTGTTAAAAGATGATTTCAGAATCATACAGTCAATGTTGGAAAGGGTTCAAATATGCAGAAGATGCTGGATTGGTGATTTTTATAACTTCAGCTCTTATTTTGTCTTGTGGAGTATACGTAAACATCTGTTATGTGAAATAGTTTATTCAGGACAGTACTAGATAAAAAATAATAATAATAATAACATGCAATTTTCATGATTTTTGTTTCAATTATTAACATTTTGCACAAGGGGTGTGTAAACTTAAGAGCACAACTGTGTATATCAGGGAGGCAGTGTGTCCTGGAAAATACTGGATGAAAAGTACAAAAACAAACCAACACCAGTATTACAAAAATTAATATTAAACAGTGTATAAATCACTTGTTTTTCTGCATCTACATCGCCTCCCCTGAGCCCATTGGGTTTTAACAGACCCCTCAGGCCTTAGTTTACTGGAGGGAATGAATGGGGGAAAGTCACGTAAGAGAAAGGGTGTCCATCACGATATGATTGGACATGACTGGTCATGGTCAGGTGTGATTGGTTAATGCAAACTCAAGTTTGCGCGCATTCATAAACCAGATTAAAATCTGAATTTTTAGCATCATTACTCCAGTGTCACAGGATGCTCAACAAAAATATTGAATATTATTATTATGCTGAAAAGTAGAATCCTTTTGTAACATTATAAATATCTTTAACATTATGAATATCTTTATTGTAACATTTATAAATATCTTAAAAATGGTCTTGAACAGCAAATCAGCATATCAGAATGATTTCTGAAGGATCATGTGACACTGAAGACTGAAGGAATGATGCTGAAAATTCATCTTCAGCTTTGATCACAGGAATAAATTACATTTTAAAATATATTCAAATACAAAGAAGTTATTTTAAATAGTACAAACATTTCACAATATTACTGCTTTTGATGTATTTTGGATCAAAGATAATTCTTTAAAACATAAAAAAAAATTTACAGCCCAAAAATTTTGACTGGCAGTCAATATATTGACTGGTATATATATATATATATATATATATATATTATGCACACATTACACTTGTTTATGGGGTTCATAAAAGAGGAAGTAATTCCAGTGAATTCTATGAACGTCATCAATCAGAGTAGCTGGATTCATAATAGATGTGTTTCTGCCGGACTGATTGCGACTGTCGTTCATGATTGCTCATGGCAGACTATGTGCTTGATGTTGTTGTGGTTTATCACAGCGGATGTTAATTCTGTCTATTTTAGTGGTCAACACGTCGCTAATAATAAACTGAAGAAGGAACTGAGAGCCAATCAGAGCCAGCGAGAGACAGCATGTAATTTTCAGCTGTGGTTGTTTCACACTTTTTTTTTGTCTTTCATCAGATCTGTCAGCAGGAGTTGGGCTGATGTAAAGCTCTTAGGATTGTTTTTTTTTTTTTTTGTGCTCCGAGTGGACGAGATCAGTGATGAGGTAAGAAAAAAAAAAAAAACACACACACACATGCTAACTCACTGCTAACACACCCAAAACACGCCAAACATCACTGTGAATGCTGACAGAGATTCTTGCTGCTGCTTTGTGGTGCCCTCTGTGAAAAAGACGTGTGTGGTTTTTATAATGTTGCTACTGTAACCTACAGTAAGGGGTTTTGAGCATGTCACCATCCATCTGCCATATATTTTATATCATTTTATTTTATGGGATTAAAAAAACATAACAGTGTTAAGCCTAATGGAGCATTCATATATTTTTCGGAACAGAACCTGTTAGAGTTCCGCGGAGATGGATGATGTAACCTGTTGTCACGGTAATGGATTCTCCCTCTGCAGACACTGATGGATCTGTTGCCGTGGCAGCCATTGCTGCCCGTTGACATTCCATCCTGCCCCCGTCTGACAGCAGGCAGTGTGTGTGTGTGTGTGTGTGTGTGTGTGTGTGTGTGGTCTGGGCTTCCAGCCATAGCACTAGCTGACAGGGCCCCCTCACGCAGCTCCACTGAGAGGACCACGCAGCGCTTGAGGATGCAGAGAGGCCCTGTAAGCGAGCTGCGCACCAGGGCAGTGGGTTCATCATTTCCCAGACTCCACATTGGTCCTGGACAATAACTTTACAATTTACGTTACAATTGCAAGATATAAACAAAGAATTAAGAAATATAAACTTGCAATTTCTTTAAAAAAAAAAAAAGTCAGAATTGCAAGAAATATACACATTTGCAAGTTTTCCGAGTTTATCTAACAATTCTAACCTTTATTCTGAGAATATTGAGTATACATTCTGAGTTTACATATCGCAATTCTGTTTTGTTTATTTCAGCCACAGAACTAAAAACAAAAGGTAATTGCAACTTTTTATCCTATAAGTTTGCATCTCAGAATTGCGATAAAATGTTAGAATAAACAGTTGCAATTACATTTTCTTTTTATCTCGAGGCAGAAATAAACTTCCATAATATATTGTAGTGTGCTAATATGCTTTTTAGTTTTTAGCTAACTACATGCTATAAAAAGGTTTCATTTAAATCAAATTGAAACAAACAAATATTTAGCGAAATTTTGAATACCGTATTTTTCGGACTATAAGTCGCATCTGAGTATAGGTCGCATCAGTCCAAAAATACGTCATGATGAGGAAAAAAACATATATAAGTCGCACTGGACTATAAGTCGCATTTATTTAGAACCAAGAACCAATAGAAAACATTACCATCTCCAGCCGCGAGAGGGCGCTCTATGTTTTCAGTGTAGACTACAGGAGCACTGAACGGCATAGAGCGCCCTCTATGTTTTCTATTGGTTCATGTCTCTTAGTTCATTTCTCTTGGTTCATGTCAAATTAATTTTGATAAATAAGTCGCACCTGACTATAAGTTGCAGGACCAGCCAAACAAAAAAAAGTGCAACTTATAGTCCAGAAAATACGGTACTTGACAATTACGGCCCATTAACACCAAGAACAATTAATATAAACATAACTATAACTATTTTAGTGCCCACACCAACAGACGATAATGTTAACGTTCCAATTGCGAACTGCAGATTTGTAATGTGCTGCTTTAAAAGCTAAAACTTTTAGAGATAAAAAAATAATAATAATCGCTCTGAAAGCTATTCCAATAATATTGTTCCTCTTTGTCTTTAACGTTATAGTTGTAGTGTGAACAATCTTATAGAATTAAATTTTTCTTTTCTTCTTTTTAAAACTTCATCATCATTCATCATTAAACGTCTGGTGTGAACGGGCGTTTAGAGTTGCAGTATCACATCTACTCTCAGTAAATGATAACACTCTCAAAGACGACTGAAAATGTTGCCTTATCCCTGCAAATCGATGCAAATTTGTCCATATTTTTTATATTTTCAAGTATCGGTAATGCATACTACAAATCTAATGGATATAAAGACAAAAAGTGATTGTAAACACACGCACCAGCCGCTAGCATTCAGCGCTGTAATCAGCAGCACATGTGTCTCCTTCCTCAGGAAACCAAGTCATGAAGCCTGAAACATAAAATAGGCAAAAAGAAACCACTGAAAAAGCCACATGGTGCATTTTATCCCAATCAACCACCAAACAACTCTGTCTTTCAGACTTTCTGTCTGTGCAGTGTGTGTTTGGATGTAATAATCACTGCACTCATGCTCTATTTAATTCCCACACACTGTGTGTGTGTGTTTACATGTAGTCAGATGGGACTCTGTGCTGGAATGCACACAACTGTCCCTCTCGTTCTGTCTGGTGCTGCTCTCTAGTTGACATTTAAAGGCTAACAGCAGGCACTGAGACTCTAAATCTCTATTGAACAGTTGGTCTTGTCAGTCAAATTTGGCCAGCTAATGGAACTGATCTCCTTATGTCATACACAAATACAGGCTGCACTTCTACTACTTCCTGTTCAGTGTATACTGTATGCTACACTCGTTAAAATAAAGGTTCTTTATTGGCATTGATAGTTCCAAGAAGAACTTTTAACATCAGTTGACTCTTTCCATTCCACAAAAGGTTCTTCCTTACATTAAGAAGAAAATTTTTAAATGTCTTAAATATATTTAAGAGTTTACATACTTTTTCATAAATTGTGCTATAGTGTCACATGACCTCATCACATGTTTAATTCAAGAGTAATCATCTCAGTAAAAAAAAAAGGCATACTAACTTACTACTATGCACAGCATGCAAATTTCCTGTATGAATGAAATCAAAATGCAAAAATGTGCATACAATGAAGCACAGCAGTTGTAGTACTGTAGCCAAGGGCACCATGGGGGGTGAAGGTTAGCAGGATACGCGGAACGTGGAACACAAGTTTTAATGAGGGAGGTCTGAGCAATGAGTATGGTGTTCAGGGGGCCCACAAACCTTAATGGCGCCCCTGACTGTATCCCACAATGCAATGTGCTCAACTTCCTGTGTGACCAAAATTAAAGCCAACCGTGATCATTAAGATCTCTTTCTTAACTAGCTCATTTACTGGACTGCTCAGATTAACACTTTTCCTTATATATATATATAAGACAAAAAAATTTTTTTCAAAAGATAACTGTACACAACTTGGTGGAATAAATGAGTAATGTTGTACTACAGTTTCAAATCACAGAACAATGTACGTTTTTCATATACTATATAAAACTACGTTTCAATAGAAGTTTCAATATCGCACACTTAATAGTAAGCTAGCAATCCATTTAAAAAAAAAAAGTGGAATAGCATACTACTTTATATGGCAGAAATAGTAATGTTAGTATGTTTTTTTTTAAAATTCAGTATTGCATTGTGGGATAGTGTGCCATGCGGCATGCTACAACCAAGCTGCAAATGTAGTATGCCAACTGTGTCAATAAATCCCTACACTGTACACATTATAAATAATGCAAAAATAGTACAAGTAGTATGCTATTCCAAGTAGAGAAAAGTTTACCATGAGTTATCTCTCTTCTGTCTGAAGAATGCAGTATTGTGTGTTTGAGATTAGCCTTGTAATTCTAGCAGGAGATGGAACATTAAAGATGAAAAAGCACCTGACGGGTCCAGTTAAACTCGCTCTCTCTCTTTGTGTGTGTGTGAATCAGCTGAACTGTAACAGTACTGCATGAAATTTGGTATAGCACTTGCCAGTGTGGTTTACCGCAGCATGTGTGTGAGGGTGTGTGTGTGTTCACATGTGTGTACGTGTGCCTGTCGACGGCAGCAGCCACACGCAAGCCTGGTATTTCCCTTGGGGAAGTTTTTCGCTGCTTGTAAGTCTCATGTCTTTGATTTTGTGCGCTGGAGGCAGAGAAAAGGAAGCAGCCGAACACTGTCTTGTTGCCTCTGTCAACTCTAGGTCTCTTGAAAAGAAAGAAAGAAAGAAAGAAAGAAAGAAAGAAAGAAAGAAAGAAAGAAAGAAAGAAAGAAAGAAGGGTTCACATTTAAGGTCAGTTCAGGCATCTCATATGAAGAGATGAAAAAAAAGACAGACAGACAGTTAGACAGATAGATAGAAAGACAGGCAGATAGACTAAATAGAGAGAGAGAGAGAGAGAAAGAAAGAGAGAGAGAGAGAGAGAGATACAGACATATAAATGACAGACAGACAAAAGATGGATAGACAGATGACAGACAGGCAGACAGACAGACAGACTAAATAGAGTGAGAGATAGAGAGAGAGAGACAGACAGAAAGAGAGAGAGAGATATACAGTCATATAGATGACAGACAGACAGATAGATAGATGACAGACAGATGACAGAGAGACTAAATAGAGAGAGAGAGAGAAAGATAGAGAGAGATATACAAACATAGATGACAGACAGACAGATAGATCGAAAGATAGATGACAGACATACAGACAGACAGATAGATAGATGACAGACAGACAGACAGATGACAGACAGACAGATGACAGACAGACAGATAGATGACAGACAGACAGATAGATAGATAGATAGATAGATAGATAGATAGATAGATGACAGACAGACAGACAGATAGATAGATGACAGACAGACAGATAGATATATGACAGACAGACAGACAGATGGATGACAGACAGACAGATGACAGACAGACAGATGACAGACAGATAGATAGATAGATAGATGACAGACAGACAGAGAGATAGATAGATGACAGACAGACAGACAGACAGATAGATGACAGACAGACAGACAGACAGATAGATGACAGACAGACAGACAGATAGATAGAAAGATGACAGACAGACAGATAGATGACAGACAGACAGACAGACAGACAGACAGATAGATGACAGACAGACAGACAGACAGACAGACAGATAGATAGATAGATAGATAGATAGATAGATAGATAGATAGATAGATAGATAGATAGATAGATAGATAGATGACAGACAGATAGATAGATAGATGACAGACAGACAGATAGATGACAGACAGACAGACAGACAGATAGATGACAGACAGACAGACAGATAGATAGATGACAGACAGACAGATAGATGACAGACAGACAGATAGATGACAGACAGACAGACAGACAGACAGACAGACAGATAGATGACAGACAGACAGACAGACAGATAGATAGATAGATAGATAGATAGATAGATAGATAGATAGATGACAGACAGACAGATAGATAGATAGATAGATAGATGACAGACAGACAGATAGATGACAGACAGACAGACAGACAGATAGATGACAGACAGACAGACAGATGACAGACAGACAGACAGATAGATAGATAGACAGACAGATAGATGACAGACAGACAGACAGACAGATAGATGACAGACAGACAGACAGATGACAGACAGACAGACAGACAGACAGATAGATAGATAGATAGATAGATAGATAGATAGATAGATAGATAGATAGATAGATAGATGACAGACAGACAGACAGACAGACAGACAGACAGACAGATAGATGACAGACAGACAGACAGACAGATAGATAGATAGATAGATAGATGACAGACAGACAGATAGATAGATAGATGACAGACAGACAGATAGATGACAGACAGACAGACAGACAGATAGATGACAGACAGACAGACAGATGACAGACAGACAGACAGATAGATGACAGACAGACAGACAGATAGATAGATGACAGACAGACAGATAGATGACAGACAGACAGATAGATGACAGACAGACAGACAGACAGACAGACAGACAGATAGATGACAGACAGACAGACAGACAGACAGACAGATAGATAGATAGATAGATAGATAGATAGATAGATGACAGACAGACAGACAGATAGATGACAGACAGACAGACAGACAGATAGATGACAGACAGACAGACAGATGACAGACAGACAGACAGACAGATAGATAGATAGACAGACAGATAGATGACAGACAGACAGACAGACAGATAGATGACAGACAGACAGACAGATGACAGACAGACAGACAGATAGATAGATAGATAGATAGATAGATAGATAGATAGATAGATAGATAGATAGATGACAGACAGACAGACAGACAGACAGACAGATAGATGACAGACAGACAGACAGACAGATAGATAGATAGATAGATAGATAGATAGATAGATAGATGACAGACAGACAGATAGATAGATAGATAGATGACAGACAGACAGATAGATGACAGACAGACAGACAGACAGATAGATGACAGACAGACAGACAGACAGATGACAGACAGACAGACAGATAGATAGATAGATAGATAGATAGATAGATGACAGACAGACAGATTCAATGACACAGATCTGGTATACATGGAGAGGGTACTGTAAGTGTGTTTTTCAGTGTTGAGCTACATGGGTGGAAGGAAATGAGAGGATTTAATGGCACGGACGAGTAGCGTGTCCTGCCAGGCACGCACACACATACACACCAGATCCTGCCAACTGTTTATTTGTCTGCCTGTTCGCAGGAGCCACAGCACGACACTCTGATCCTCTGCGCCAAGAGCCGACACGCAGACAGCAAAGGAATATAACGCAATCCAGGACTCTGGAGGAAACTTCGGCCCACAGAACATGTTCTCTCTCTACCCCGCTCTCTGTTTCTCTCTCAACATTATTTTATTTATGATTATATTGTATTGATATGAAACACATTTTCTGTTCAAACAAAAGTATTATCACTGTGTTTTTGAAACATTTAATGTCAAATGGGAATATTATAATATTGGCATTTGAAAGCTATACTCAAAAAAAAAACAAAAAAAAAAACATTTTTGTTTCATTGAAAACAGTTCATTTAGAATTATTGTCTATTTTGTGAATAAAATTGATCAGGACATAAACTCAAACCTGCATCAAACTTATGTCAGGTAACATGTCACTCACCAGCGTAAATTGCTGATTAAACATTGTGATCTAATATAAATACACACAAATCTGTGGTTTCGCCCTGTGAAAATATATATGTGTGTATGTGTGTGTGTAGAGATGCGTCATCCGTGTGTGCAGAGCTGGTGTGAATGACGCCGTGAGGCTGCACTAGAGGCCACAAGAGAGAAATGAGACTGACAGAATACGAGACAGAGATTATTAACACCAGAGTTCTGCCTGAGCTAAAGTACCCCTACGATGCTCCGGTGCTGCCAAGACTATTCGGTGCGGATGCAAGGAAGTTACCAGGTGTTCTACGTGTTTTCTTGCAGGTGTAATTCAAAGTAGCCCTTTATTTTTTTATTTAAATTTAATTGAATTTATTTCTGCTTATATTTCACACTTTTATTTCTGTTTTAAGTAATTAGAATGCACAATTTCATATTCTAACGTTTGTCATAAATGTACAGTGGTGGCCAAAATTGTTAGAACACTTGACATATTTAAGAGGTTTTAGTTGTTTGTTGAATTGCCCATTACAATACCCTTAAAACTAACTATTGCAAGAACCACCTGCGACGGAAGGGATCTGCTGGAACACTGGAAATGATGGACTGGTCCCCTCAAAGTTCGCATATCAGCCTCATCGAGCAAATTGGGGGCGATTTGGAAAATAAACTGGACAGATCTATTGCCCATTCAAGCCTTTGGCTTGAGTTGCAGAAGGCTTGGGATAACAGTGTTCTCAGGAAATATACTGACACTGTGCCAGAGAGATGTGCTGCTGTAATTGCGGCAAAAGGTGGAAAGTTGACAGTGGATAAAAACAGTACAACTCACTTCATCTGATATTTGTTGTGCTCAAAACAACCATCTGCATGTTTCATGAACATAATCAATATTTTCAGATCTGTCAGGTGTTGTAATACTTTTAGCCACAACTATAAATCATATAAATATTTTATTTTGGGGCAACAGAATGGTCAAAATAAATGTTATATTATACTAATACTAATACTAATATTCACACAATTCTAATATTTTACTTTACTCAAAACATTTGTTGAATAACATTTTCATAGTTGTAAAAAATTTATATAATTCATATTTTAATATTTCTTTTTTTAACTTTATTTATGGGTTTGGGGAAAACTTGGTGGAGTAAAGAGAATTCTCAAAATAATAAAGTCTTACTCATATTCTATATAGGTTAAGTAAAATTATATTACTTTTATAACAAACAAAATGCCCCTAAAATCCAACTTCAATATTGCCGTTAATAATAATAATAAATTCCTATTTATAATATATTCTAATACTTTTCAACATGCAGGTTTATTGGCCATGGCAAAAACGTCTGTGAATATCAAAAAGCCGAGCTCCGATCGTGCCGACAGCACTGCAGATGCACTATGGGCCGCTAGGGGGGGCTGCTGTACCGCCGTGCTCCGTAACGCCGCCGTGCTCCGCGAGACGCTGCTGCCGCTCGTGTCCCTCTCTCTTTCTCTCTAATCACGCTCTGCGTCTCTCCCCCTCTCTTTATCATTCTGAGCCACCCCTCCTCCCCTCGTCACTTACCCTGCCCTTCTGAGTGAAGAATCCACGGCGTGTGCGATTTAGAGGCTGCGCGTTTATGTGTGTGCGTGTTAGTTTATGAGGCCTGGCTTCTGTTTGTGTGTGCGTAGAGGTGCTATGAAGGCCGGCTCTATTGTGTGCAGCGCAGTGTTCTGTTACCTGCGCGCGAGTGATTAGAGCGCCGTAATAAACGGAGGGAGAGATAGAGCGAGAGAGAGAAGGAGGGGGGTGAACGAGGGATAGGTTGAGTGGAAGAGTAATAAAGACCGAGGGAGGAGATGAAATTCCAGCTGCCTGTGAAAGGCTGTTTCCTGCAGCGCTGCCACGAGATTAATGACGAGAGAAAAAGAGAGGGAGAGAGACGGAGGCAGGAAGAGTGCCGCGCAAACGACTCCGTGAAAGTATCCGGTCCGTGGCGACGGCGTCCTGTTTAGTGGCGCGCAGCTCGGTTTAATCTGGTTTAAAGTTCTCTCTTATCATTTTAATAGCGTTCTTTCACACGCGCACGGATCACTGTCGAGGCAGATCGGCAGATATTGCGCGCTCACGGGGCATGCAGAGACATTCACAGTGCCAGGCGTCGTTTCGCTCCGCTGCCAGGCCTCGTGCTCTGCTCTCCTTGTGCTTGAGATGAAAGCATTTCATTTTGCGTCACGGCTGGACGCAAAAGTGAGACGAAAAGAGAGTTTGCTAGGTTGTCCTCGTTGCACTGCTTCTCATTTAGATGCATTTTTTATGTTTTGCGACTCACAGCCTCTCTCTTTAGCTAATTTCGTTGACCTATCACTTGAATATTACCAATTACTTTTCCCTTTTATACCAGTAATGACATTACTACTGGATGATACTTTTAGAGTTAATCACCTCTTAGTTAAATTAATCCCAACTATGCTTACCATACATTTTGCAGTAGTGTCTTGGGAATGTCATGTGCTAGCTAAATTACTTGTGCTACCTGGACTAACTGTTAATTGTCTGAACTGATGTTCATAAATTTTTTGCCTGTGTGGTTCATCATCTTTACCAATGCTAGGTGGGTCAACTATACCCTCAGAGCTGCCTTTGTGGTTCACCAAATTTTTGTAAAAATTCTGTAATTTCAGTAGAAATTCATGCAATTGGGATCCAAAAGTGAAAGATTTCCCCACGCAAATTTTTTATTGTATTGACAATAGACTATTGTGCTGGAGACATTTCACAGTAAATTTGCTTTTACTGTAGTTTCGCGTATAGCCAGACCTTCAAGCTGAAGGTCAGGAATTCATGGCAGCTTTCATTGGCCAAGTCCTGCCCATGGGGCCGTTGGACCGACATGTCCAACAACCAATCGCAGTTCGTTTCGTTCATAATCATGTTTCGCGGCGTAGAAATGTCGCCACAATAACAGACCAGTGTGTTAAACTCTTGGACATATTTAAAGATTCTATGTCGCGAGCTTTAAATATTTCACATACTTTTGAAAATCCAGCGTTTAGTTGATCCTGTAAAGCGCTGTTCGTCACAGTTGTAAACACGACGGCTTTCTACTTTCGTGATGGGGTTTAGTGCCATGGTATCTTTGTTTCCAGGCGGAACGTTAAAGAACACGACACGCACGTTTCACGGAAATCTTGTAGAATTTAACCAATCCGATAATGACTTTGACACTCGTGAAGTGTTTCCACTTTTGTGTCCCATATGCATCAGACGTTTAGCCAACGGTCAGTGGACTACTTTTACTGTAACCTTTAGCCATGTTGCGTTCTCTGATATGGCTGGGATAACTGTCACATTTTATGCTAATGTGCTAACTGTCATTTACGCTTTGCCAATTTTACTTTTATTCGCTAACTTTAACTTGTGCTAATTTAGCTATTTTACCATTAACTTTGCTAATTCTGTGCCATTTGTTTACTTTTTCAGGTTTTACCTTTGCCTTTGTTCTCTGAGGTACTTCCCAACAGTCAAATTACCTGTGCTAACTTTCTAAGCTTTAACCAAGTTACCTGAGATATTTGTATTAACTAGCCTATGTCTAAAGTATTGTTCTCTGAGTTTTAGATTGCTGTGTTGTCCTACCTAAAACCTATTTAGCCTGTGCTAATGAGTGAAAATACTTCATAAACTGTTTAGCCCACTACCAAACCAATTCCTTAACAGTATATTGCCCAATATATAAGGTTTGTCCTTCTCAACTTTGTTTTTGAACTGTGTCAAGCGCCACTCGTGCGCTACGTTTTGCTTTCTATATTTACCGAAACGATCGCAGGAACGAAGCGGCAGAGGTCTATGGCTGCGGGATTTCTCAAGGGAACATCTTGCTGTCACGCTTCACTGGTGTCTGAAGAGCGCCAGGGAAACCCTGACTGCAGGAGCGGGACGAGAGCTCAGACGAGAAAAGAGACAGAGCGTGAGGGAATGAACGCAGCGGCGCGTGTGTGCGCAAGGCTCTGTGGGAGAGAAACAGGTGCTTCCTGTGCTTTTGAAATGCGAGTATGTGTGTGCGCACGTAGCGCTGCCTGAAAGGCGTGTGCTGTTTGCATGCGATTACTGGCCCCGCTCTGAGTGTGTGTGTGTGTGTGTGTGTGTGTACCTGGCTCACGCTGAGACAGGACCATTAATCCTGCTTACTGGCCGTTGAGCAGCGCAGAGCAGCAGAGAGATAAAGAGCCAAATCCGTCTCTCTCTCTCGCCTGCTCGCTCTAGGCTTGATGACTGACTCGGCCTGTCTGTCGTCACCTGTAACGAGTCGACGTGATTTAATTCAATTGCGTTCGATTCAGCGACTCAACTGTAATGTCATAAACTGTGATATGATAATAGTATTGATGATGCGCTTCCTGCGGGTGTAATAGCTCATCCCAGACCAGATGCGTGTTTTGCGGTTGCGTGTGAAATCGTTACTAGTGAGGTCAGATCAGCACTGACCTGGAGTCACGGGGGGAGAGAGAGAAAGGGCTGTGTGTCGGGTCAGACCGCTGGTCACACTTTCTGTAACACACGTTCATCAATAACTGCCTGATCGATATTCTTAACTGTGCATTGATGACCGATACACAAGTCTGCCGGAAACACACGGCCTCTCAGATGCTCACCAGTCTCTCTTTCAGCCTGCCTATCTATCTATCTATCTACCTACAAGTCTTATCTACCTGTCTGTCTCTCCATTTCTAGCTGTCATTCTCTTCTCCGCTGTCTTTGTCAGTTTCTCTCTCTCTCCATCACTGGGTCAATCTATATGTCTTTCTTTGTGCCTGTCTGTCTGTCTGTCTGTGTTCCTTGCCGTCTCTGGCTCGGGGCCGCAGCGATATATTAATAGCTCTAGCCGTCGAGACCCAATTCCCAGAGCCGTGTAAGAATTCATTCCGTCTCTCTCGCTCTCTCTCCAGCGGGAGGGCTGACTCTTACGCATTTGGAAATTTGGCCTGTAAGTACCCTTCAGCTGGGGATCAAAGCTGTGCGCTGCACACACACCGCCTGAGAACGGACGTATAGGCCCACAGAGGGAGGAGTGTGTGTGTGTGTGTGAGAAGGTCAGCAAGAGGCGACTCGGTCTTGGACGCTGTACAATCTCCAGACGGCGATCCCCACTGCGCAGGATTAAACTGTATGTGTGTGTGGATCCATGCACTGAAAAACACAGCTTGACATGCAAATTTTCCATACTATGCTTAAGGGAATAAACTCACCCAGGACGACTGTGGGACTTGGAGTGGTTCAAGTTTATTCCCCCGAACCCTTGTATATTTCTGCACTGACCTGCAGTCAGTCCTTCCCACAGTCATTTGCATCTGATCTGGAATCAGTTCACGACATCCCTGTGCTTAACCGTAGGGGTCAGGGATTAGCTGGTTAGCACGGCCCACTCAACCCCTGCTAGTAGAGGCCATAGATGCACCACTTTGCAGATAAAAAGCATGTTTTAGCATGACAAAAAGAAGCATTTTTAAAGTACATTTAAAAAATAAAGATGTTTCAAGTGGTTCTCACGAGTGTGAAATGGATCAGCGCTGTCATGACAATTTTCCTGTGGCTTGTTTTGCATCACAAGAAACCATCACAGAAATGAACTTACATAATGAGGGTTTAATTCTTCTTTTACATAAGTATTTTACATAAGACTCAACACTGCATTATATATTATTATTTGTTCACATATACTAAATATAAGCTGATTTTTTTTCAAGGCACTGGCAGATTTTGAAATCCTTTTTTATACTACTAACTTGTTTCTATTATCTGCATCCACAATCTCTTTCTTTCTCAGCCATCAGTCTCAGTTTCTATCAGTCTCTCTCTGTTGCATATATCTTTTTCTGTCTATCTACCTGTCCATCTCTCTGTATATATCTGTATTTCCCTCCATCTGTCTCTCTCTCTGCCTGTCTATCTCTCTGTCTCCATCTACCTGTCCATCTCTCTTTTTATATCCATATTTCATTCTATCCGTCTCTCTCCCGGTCTATTTTTATATCTATCTCTCTGTCTCCATCTACCTGTCTGTCTCTCCGTCTAGATCTATATCAATCTGTCTTTCCCTTTGATCTGTCTCTCTTCTATATCCATATTTCATTCTATCTGTCTCTCTCCCCATCTATTTTTATATCTATCTACCTGTCTGTCTCTCTTTCTATATCCGTATTTCCTTCTGTCTCTCTCCCCATCTATTTTTATATCTATCTCTCTGTCTATATCTATAAATCCATCTTTCTCTCTCTCTCTCTCTGTCTGTTCATCTCTCTGTCTCTATCTATCTGTCTGTCTGTCTCTCTTTCTATATCCGTACTTCTCTCGGTCTCCGTCTACCGGTCTCTAATTCTATATTTCCCTCTGCCTCTCTCTGCCTATCGTTCTGTCTACTGACATATCAATCTCTCTGTCTAGATCTATTAGACACAAAAACACTATCAAAAACAGGATTTTTTTGTGCATAATGTCATGAGGGCCCTCCCAAAGGAAATTGGTCCCCCACAAGTGCACTATGGGTCCTGTACACCACTGACTTCATATTTTTGTGGAGAGAAAGCTGGTTTAGCATCATCAGTAGACAGACATTATGGATTAATAAACGTGCTGTCTGAGATAACTGGCAGGTAAGAACGTGATGCTTTGGGAAACAGTCACGCAACGCTTGTGAGTCACGGCGCCCTTCCGCTGACAAGACCCATTTGATTCTCTCTCTCCTCTCGCTCGTCTCTGCCAGATCTGACGCTTCCTTTAATTCTCTCTCACGCTCGCTTGCCTCTCTCTCTTTATCAGATTCCTTCCCGTGCCTGTGTCTGCCGTCGCACCTATTAAAGACGCTCGGCAAATGGAATTCCTCAATATCGCACTCGGCGCCGCTTTGATGTGAAAGAGAGAGACAGAGAGATGGGGGCGAGGTGGTAGCATGAAAAAAGCTGCCAAATTGCGTGCTCGTTTTATCAAATGCGAGCTGATATTTGTCACCGAATGGCTAGGACTCCACAGAGTATTTCAATTAACGCAAGGATAACACCGCTGCAGACTCGTTTGCGGTTTACCACAGGATTTTTTCACCCTATTTCAGCACATGAAATATGCGTTCTCAAAAGTGAACTGATTTCCAAAAGATAAAAAAAGAGCTACCTGTTGGAGCAGGTCGTTTAAATTCACTGGACCTAGAAACAAAACTTGTTACCATTTTTCCAAATCCAAGGTTTCTGTGGGTCTTAAAAGTAAAGTGCCCTTCCACAAATTAAGGCCTTAAAAGGTCTTAAATCAAAGCAGGAAGTCTTAAGATTTATAAAGTAATGGCATTAAATGAATTTCTGTTAGTTTGTCTTGTTTTCTATCACATCCTTAAGTAAAGATACACACTTGAGTTGGAAATTTAACAAAGTCTTGTTTTTTAAAGAAATTGAGCAAAATTAAGTTAATTTAAGGATAAAACGAGAGCAAATATCCGGGGTATGAAAACTTAACACTTTAAATTAAGTTGATTTTTTTTCTGAGCCCATTGGCAGATTTGTCCTTTTTTCCATCGTCATTTTGGTATATTTCTGAGAAAATTACCTTGATTTAAGAATTTTTACACACTGGAAAACTTTGCACTGGAAAACGAGAAAAAACTACTAATGAAAAACATCACTTTTCTGCAGTGTGATCAAAACATACAGTAAAAGTTATTTCCATATTCTAGTTAAAATAATGCGAGGGTATATTTAAAAAAAAAAATGAAGATATGGTTGGAAGCTGCATTTTCAAACATTGTTAATACAGCTCATGTTCTCCTATACTCATTTTTCTTACATTTTCTTTAATTGGTCTTAAAATGTTCTTTAAAATGTCTGCTTAATAAAACTTACAGAAACAATGAAAAGTAACCCAAATAATAACAACTCGCAACTAACCATATAATTCTGTATAGTGAAAATGGCAAACTGAGGAAGAACACTTATATTATTATATACCCTACTGTGACGAGTGGGGCAGGGCCAAGAGACATGGGAACGAGGAGTGAGGCCAGGTGTAGTGATTGGAGATGAGCTACACCTGCGACCCACCACCGGTCTCGAGTCCCACGTAGGAGATGGAAGGATATAAAACTGGAGCGACGACCGTGAAGGACGAGAGAGGACCAGGCCTGGGCTATATTTTATGTTTCGGTTTTTATTTGCACGCATCAGTCGTCCGTGAGGGGCTGATGCGCTGTTTTGTGATTATTAAAGTTTCATTTTGATTGTGCGCCGGTTCCCGCCTCCTCCTTCCGGATGATTATGGAGTTTATATCATTACACTTACATTGTTCAAAAGTCATACAATGAATCAAACTCTGCTGAATTTTTGGCACAATTTCATCTGTGGCTTTACAGAAGCTAGACAAATGAACCACATGCCAACATCGGTAGGTTGTGTGACATGCCGTCATCACTGAAAACCAGCAATAAAACTTTGTAAGATAAAATATGACCCAAAGTAAATTCTCTCTCTGTCCTGCACTAAAAACCCTGACATTTGCATTGGCTGGTCTGCAGGGCACTGATGGCTGACGTGGGCACGGTTGCATTAGCAGGCTGGCACTGATAAGCTGGCATTTACTCAAGCACACTGATCTAATGCAGTGGGAAATGCTTAGTTCACTACTGTGACAGTTGTTTATGGCATATGAGAGTCGAAGAGCTTATTGTGTTTGTATGCATCTCAATATTCTGGTTTCTTATCCTAAAACACTTAAGTGAAGTCATTTTCTTGTGCATGAAACCTGAGAAATAGAAAGGAGAAAGTGCAACAAACAACAAGACCTAGATTATTATCACAGGAAATTACACACTTCTCAGCATTTCTGGGAGATGTGACACTTTGATGTCACCTGTGCATCATTTTCTGTAGTCATTTTCACTTTCTTCAAAGGCAGCATATGAACTGAAATGAAACCTCGCAAGTAAAGGAAGACTCTACATAAGTTACAATTCTGTGGATTACACATACAATTTTGCACAGGAAACGCAACTCATAGACATTAGCATTCTGCTAAGCTTATGCCGGAAAACTCTGTGAGAAATGAATGTCTAAAGTTGTTTTGAGTGTACATAAACAAAACCTAGCAGCTGCTTTTACGAAGTTTCTAAAAGGTTTTATTTTGGCTACTTTTGAGATCTTCATTAATAAATCAGTCAATACTTAATTAACTATTAATTGATAATGAAATCGAATACACTGATGAGCCACCTAAAAACCTACTCTGCCAAATACTGGAACTCTAACATCATATACAAAAAGTTATCTTAGTTAAAACTATTGAAATCCTGTACGTGATGGCCATCACAAGCCTGCAAGTTTTGTAGGCATCAAGCGCACCATTCGGGACCGAGCCGTTGAGTATTTTCTGTACACGTAGTTTCTCAGTGAATCTTGATGCGTTTAATTACAGCCAAGTAGAAGAAGGATTAACAGATAACTAGGGGAAAAACAACGGAACGAAAACGAGATTGATAGAGATTGAAAGGGCGGCCCATGCAGCGGGGACATCTGCCAGCCGAGTGACCTCTGCCATTTGTAATGATCAACCGTGGAAAACACACACGCGGACACAAACGAGAGGACAGACGTGACCAAAATTCGGGCTAAAAAAGACTTGGCAGAAAGTGAAAGAGAATGTGTGCGTGTGCCCGGCTTGCCAAGGTTGGCAGGGTCTTTGATTCGCTCTGACAGTCTTTGATGCCCTCCCAGTGCCCGCTGCACCTCGCTCCACACACACACACACACACTCACAAACCCTATGTGCCAGGATCAGACATAGCAGAACAAGGCTGACGTAACACAGAGGAAAAGATGAGAGTGGGCCGCGAATGAGGCATGAAATGCAGTGGGGAAAAAAAGAGGAACGTTGTTGTCATCCTCCGTTAGCGGCCGTACTGAGATTTTTCCCTGGCACGCTTCCCACTGCGAGCCGCAGAGCACGAGTCTGCTGAATGCGAAAACAGGAGCAGATAGTGGAGAACACCAGCAGAGACGAAGCAGCCTGTTAACAGCAGACATGTACAGACGTGTCCTGCCTCTCGCAGTCTCTTTTTCCTCACTCATTTCATCCAGCAGAGCTCCTGTTTTGAAGGTAATCCTAATCTGAACCTTTCTACAAATGCGAACCCCCAAAATGTGTGAATATTTAGATTTAACACCAAAATAGTCCTTTTCAAGTCTTGAAAATCTCTGGAGAACAACTACCAGGCCCCTGCGGGAATATCTACTCGCACATACACCTGAGCTCTTACAAGGATTGAGCGCTTTAACAAACAACAAATCAATGTCTTCTGTGCACATGGGAATAACAACTTGAAGAAAATAGGTGTAGGACATTTTACAATGTCATCCATGACGTCGACATGCTTCAAAACAAAGTTTAAAAAACCTTTTTCCTGTCAATCTTCTTGTGTTTTTTAGAAATGCGGTTTCTATTTAAATCAGTTATTAACACGGAGTCATATATTCTTGAAATCACTGTTTTTGGGGCCACTGCATCAGAGTAAAATGTAAGCAGATCCATACAAAATATAATAATGATGGATTTTTCAAGATCAACTGACAGTTATAAATGAAGCATTTCCTGAATAAATCTTAGTTTTGAAAACATTGGTTTAGACAGTGATTCAATGACTCACTCATGAAGACGGTTCATAAATGAATCTGTTTTTTGATAAATCCATTGAGAGAATAAACCAGTAAAATCACTTATAAAAACAGTCACTTGATTTTTTCTTGAATGAATCTGTTTTGAGTTAATTGGTTTAGTCAATGATTTCGTGCCTCACTGATAAAGACAGTCACTTGTTTAGTTCCTGAATGAATCACTGTTTTGCACAAATCGTTTAAGTAACTGAATCCACTTATGAAGAGTCACCTGAACAAATCAATGTTTTGAACAAATCCGTTAAGTGAATCATCAGTGACTCGCTCATTATGACGGTCACTTGTTCATTTCTTGAATGAATCCTTGCGTTTGAACAAATTAGTTGAATGAATGATTTAATAACTCACTCATAAAGACTGTATTTTGAATTAATCATAACTAAATTTCTGTGCTTTGAATGAATCGCTTTAGTGAATGATAGAATAAGTCACTCAATAAAAAAACTGTCACTTTTAGTATTTAGTGTTTTAAACAAATCAGTTGAGCATACAAGTCAACGATTCACTTAGATGGTTATTCGTTCAGTTGCTGAATTAATAAGTGCATTTGAAAAAATTGTTTGAATGAATAATTCACTCAATAAGAAGGTCACTTGTCCATTTCCTGAATCAGTGTATTTGAACAAACTAGCTGAATAAATGATTCAATGACTTACTCACAAAGACTCATTTGCTCAATTTCTGAATTCCTAAGTATTTTGAATGAATCAGTTTAATGAACAATTCAACGAGTCACTTCATCAAATCAGTGTTTTGAACAAATCCATGAGTGAAACATCAGTGAATCACGATGGTAAGATGGTTACTTGTTCAGTTCCACTCAGTGCATTTGAACAAATCAATTTAATAAATGATTCAGTGACTCACTTTTAAAAAACACCCACTTGTTTAATTCCTAAATTAATCCGTTTTTTTTTTAAAACAAATTGGTTTAGTCAATAATTCAGCGACTTACTCATAAAGACTCATTGTTTAGTTTCTGAATTGATTAGTGTTTCGAACAAATCAGTTTAGCCATTCAGTGTTTTAAACGAATTGATTAAATGAACGATTCAACGACTCACTCCTGAATGAATCAGTGTATTTAAACAAATTTGTTAAATGAATGATTCAATCACTCAGTCATAAAGACCCACTTGTCACTTACTGGCATAACAATGTAACCTCAAGAAAGACTCGGGCACAGACTTACCAATCAACCAATAAGAACATGCATGTTTTATCTTGACCTCTTACAATTTTCAATCTGTCGTCTGTTCTTTTCTCTCATTCCTTCTCTTCTCATCTCTCCCTCTTCTGCAGACAGTGCTTTGGGGAGTAGCAAAGATGACAGAACACTCAAGAATGACTCACAGATGGAGAACGCACATGAAGACGAGGGCTCGTGAAGGGAAAGCCAGCAAACAGCGTGAACAGTGCAGCGCTGGAGCATGTGAGGGCAAGAAGGACTTCAACACACACACACACACAGACATGTTAAGAGCATACCAGCGCTGTGTGTGCGTTAAGAGGGTTGGGTTTCTAAATGACAGATCATTATCATGCTAATTAAAGCATTTTGTAGCTGTGACTCGTGCACTATTTGTGTGTGTGTCTAATTAAGGCCGGTTCATCAGCGCCCAGCTCATTTACACCGTGCTAGAGCGACACCCTGATTCAAGCACACGGACAGTAATGAAGCTACTAATTATTATGGCACTTTAACATATTTAGCCTTAACTGAGCCAACCCCGAACAGCTGAACCACCTCAACTGAACCACATGAACCCAACAAAGCTTCAGCAGTTCAACACAACCTGGCACAGCTGAGCCACCCAAACACAACCCAACACATGCAGGCAAAGCTCAACTACACGTCTGAACTACACCAAAACATCTCCTTGCTTGGACTACTAAAGGACTTTGGTGAACAAAATGCACCCAGCATGTCCCGAAATTCAATTCATCCACAGAATGCATGCATTTTATGGATATGCTGAATAATTCACAATGTTCTGCATTTGAAGAAGATCTATCTAGTTTTCATGCTGTTGTTTTTTAAATGTGTACATTTATTTTTTATTGGAATTAATAAACCAATATAAACAATTAAGATATTAATATAAATATAAATTCATATAATAAAATATTAATTCATAAAAAAATAATATTGGTTAAAATAAAATAAAATGATGGTATATCTGATTTAATTGTGCACTTTCCTAATGAATATAAAAACAAATTAACATATACAAACAAGATATTAACAATAATTAATAAAATAATATAAATAATGATGATATTAATCTAAACAAATCAATAAAAATGTATATAAACGTTAACATAATGGATTAATATAAATAAGAATAAATGATTAAACAACATAAAAAGTAATTTATTATTAACAAATTAATATGTAAAATATTTTAATGTTTCATCTAATTTAGCTTCCTTATATCTTTCTTTATATTAAAATAACAAAATAAAGTAGTATAAACAATTAAGATATAAATTCAAATTCATATTTTGAACTTTCCTAATTAATATAAAACAAATTAATATATTAATATAATTAATAACAACATTGATCTAAACAAATAAAGTTAATTTAAACTATAAATTATAAATTATACACATTAATAATTAGTAGTTATCAGTAATAGTAGTGAGTAAATTAATACAAACAAATAAATATATAAAATGATGGAATAGTTAGTTACATTTTTGCACTTTCTTAAATTATGCAAAACTAATATAATATACACATGTATGTGTGTATATAAATTAATGTTAATTTCATAATCTAAAACTATATATTATTGTAAAGTATGGATTAAATGGATTAAAACTATAATAAATAACATATAGAGACAGATAGATAGATAGATAGATAGACACAGCATATTAAGATCAGACCCAAAACCATCTGTTCCTCTGGTGACTGGATATAAACTGAACTCAGCGCAGAACCTTTACCTTAGAGGATTTATTCTCATGACCCCCGTTGACTCAGTAATGTTGGAGACGGCATGGCCTTGGTTCGGTTCAATGAAGCGCTTCCTCGTACTAATGCTAGAGGCTGGGGAGAGAGAGAGAAAGGTTTAATTAGTGACTTAGTATTGATCAGTGCTGAGGTTACCTTTGCTGGCAGAGCAGTTTGAGGGGCTGCATGTTCGAGCGCGTGCGTAAGCCAGTACCAAGAATGTAATTAAGAAATTCAGAAACCGCTGGGGTGCTGCTGGAAATTGGGATCCTTTGGTGCACTGTGTGTGTGTGTGTCTCCTGAGTCATTATGACACTCATAATGATCTGTTGTCCTTATCAACCAAGACAAACGTATTGAGAAAAAAAGAGAGAATAAAATACAGTTAATGAGCACGAAGGACCATTACAAAAACATATTGTTTATTGACATTAAAGGTACACCGATATCATGGCACTCTGATTGATATACCATGGTACTTTAGAAAATTCCAAATAATTCCAACTGATTTAAAAAAGAATGGTGTTAGCATGTTATAATGGAAAATCTCCAAACAAAACTGTAGTGCCAAAATAAATATAGTAATACCAAAGTAAATGTTTAAAAAATGTGGTAATACTATGGTAAATGTTTAAAAATATTTACTATGATAATTGTCTAAACATGATAACACAATGGTAAATGTCTGAAAATCATGGTAATACTATCATAAATGTCTGAAAAAACACAGCATCTCCATGGTAAATGTCAAAAACATGGTAATACACTGGAAAATCCCACCATAGTTAATATTGCAATACCATGTTAAATGTCAAAAAAATGTGATGATACCATGGTAAATGTTTTAAAAAACACAACAGTGAAATAAATCTATAAAACATGGTAATATAATGGTAAATGTCTAAAAAACATGGTAACACTATTGTAAATACCCACTAACAACAGTATTGCAATGTAAATGTAGAACAAACAAACAAACAAAATATTAATAAAAAATACCTTTGCAATATAATGGTCAGTGTCTTAATTTTTATTTCTTTTTTTATAGTACTATGGTAAATGTCCATGTTTTTGTCTAAAAAACACTAATAGTATGGTAAATGTCTGAAAAAAAAAACATGGCAATACCATATTATGTTAATATATATTACCATGTTAATGTTCCAAAAAAGTAATGGGATTGTATACATATCATGGTAAACATGCTAATACTATGGTAAATGTCTAAAAATAAAAAATAAAAAATAAAGAAAAAACATGGTAATATGATTATAAAGTGTCCAAAAATAGAGTAGCAACATGGTAAATGTCCAAATGTACTTTTATATATATATATATATATATATATATATATAAAAAATGGTAATACTACAGTAAATGTCAAAGTAAATAAATAAATAACCACAAAGCAGATGTTCCATGCTAATACAATGCAAAAATTTCCAAAAAAAAGTTATAAAATCAATTGTCTGAAGATAACATAGTAACACTATGATAAATAGTCCAAAAACATGGTGGTACCAAAGTAAAAGTCCAAACAACAGGAACAGCATGTTTAACGTCCAAAATGTCCATGTTTTTTGTCCAAAAAAACCCCAAAACAAACACACAAAAAACCGTAAAAGCATGGCAAATGTCTGTAAAAACATGTTAATGCCATGATAAATGTCAAATAATAGTAATACCATTGTAAATGGTCCAAAAATTGCAATAGCACGGTAAATGCAAAAACCTATAGTGATAGCATGGTCGAAGAGTGTTTGTATGCATAAATTTGTGCTCCAGAAAGTGAACTAAGAACATCTCTCTCTTTAAGAGCTTTGAATTCACTAGTGGAGGGGCAGAGACAGGAAACCATGGAAACCAGAGGTTTTTGATAAATAGCTGAAGTGGGTCCCTACATGTGTTTGTGTCCTGCGCTCTGTCATGTCTGCTATCTGTAAGTCCTGAATGTTTGTTTGTGTATTCACCTCAACTAATCTCCAACTTACAACTTACAGTACAGGCAGATGTGCAAATCACAATTAATGCACTACTGTCAGTCTCAACTGGTTTTTCTTTAGACATAAGATGGTGACCCAGTAAAATTATAATAAGGTCTGAAAATAAACATATGTTCTAAAAATAAAACATGCTCCTTAGCTGTTATAAATTTACTGTTAACCACAGCTTCTTGTGGCTTATTGCTTTAATATGATACAGACTAAAAAGGAAATAAAAACATAACTGTGAGATAAAGTAAAAAAAAAAAATCATACTCTGAAATATGCAGCCATAATTGGCAGAAATAAAGTCACAATTGCAACTGTGAGACAAATTTTGAGATATAAAGTCACATTGTGATATATAGTTGCAATCATTAGAAATAACATCACAATTGTGAGACAAATTGAAGGTTTAACATATAAAGACACATTGTAAAGGCTGTTATTGAAAATAAGAACTTATTCTTAATTAACTTGCCTGGTTAATTTAAGGTTAAATAAATACAAAATATAGTCGCAATTACAAGATAAAAGGTTGCAATTCTGAGACGGCTGAAATTGTAATACATAAAGTCACACTGAAAAATAAAATCGCAATTATGAAATATAAAGACATAATTGTGAGATACAAATTCACATTGTGAAATATAACGTTGCAGTTATAAGTAATAGTTGCAATTGAGAGAAAAGTCACAATTGCGAGACAAAGTCACATTGTAAAATAAAAAGTTGCAATTACAAGAAATGAAGTCGCAATAATAATACAAAGTTGCAATTAAGCAAAATAAAGTTGCAGTTGTGAGATAGAAGTTGCAATTATAAGAAATTGTGTTGCAATTATGAGACAAAGTCAGAAATGCAAGACAAAGTCACACTGCGAAATATAAAGTTGCAATTATGAGAAATAAAGTAACAATTGTGATGTCTAAAGTCACACTGTGAAACATAAAGCCGCAAAAAATAAATAAAAATAAAGTCGCAACTGTCAAATGTTAAGTCATGTTGAGATGTCAAAATTAGATTTTAGCTACAATACAGCAAAAATTGCAATTATTTATTTATTTATTTTTTAACTCAGAGGCAGAAACTGGCTTCCATATCCTCAATTCAGGTGAACCCAAACTGAATGTAGTCTGGCTAATATTTCCTTTAACCTTGTGTAGTCTTCAGTAGTCAACGCTGTGGTACACTGTGATTCGCTGTGTGTTTGTGCGTGATTGTTAGTAATGTTGCAGCAGCCACAGCGGGATGTCTGCCTCTCTGTCTGTCTGTCTCATATAATTGTTGTTCTTTAATTCGGTTAAACTCAGGACAAAGAAACCACCGATCCATTCTGCTCTCTCACTGCGTCATTATTCTCGTCCCTTTTTTTACGTTCTTTTTGCCATCTAATTGGTGGACGGCGGCGAAGCTTAATGGAGGCAGACTCTGCTGAAAGCTTTTCACCGCTCACCCAATTAATCTCCCTCTCTCTTTCCCTCAAACACATATTCAAAAGTTTTCTCTCTGTTCTTTGTAACACACAAAGTCAGCCTGAGTGAATCACACGAACCCTCTCCCGAAATCGCTACCAAATATTTCTGGTTTACATATGACAAAAATCAAAAGAAACAAGAAATTAAGCAATTTTTTTTTTAGAAGCATTAGGCTTTGCCATTATTTTCATGACATTCACAATTGAAGTTTTATGGCTTTTAGTCAATGTTTGTTAGTTTTTAGGCTAATCAATATGCTAGTGTACTACTAAATGCTAATAAAAATCCTCATTACTAAAATGCAAAAAATAGATTATATTTCAGATTGTGATATAAAAAGTTACAGTTACAAGAAATAAAATCTCAATTGCAGGATATAAAGTGAAAGTGACGTGACATTCAGCCAAGTATGGTGACCCATACTCAGAATTCGTGCTCTGTGTTTAACCCATCCAAAGTGCACACACACAGCGGTGAACACACACACACAGTGAACACACACCCCGAGCAGTGGGCAGCCATTTATGCTGCGGCGCCCGGGGAGCAGTTGGGGGTTCGGTGACTTTCTCAAGGGCACCTAAGTCGTGGTATTGCCGGCCCGAGACTCGAACCCACATCTTTAGGGTTAGGAGTCAAACTCTCTAACCACTAGGCCACAACTTCCCCAAAAAAGTCACAATTATGAGAAATAAAGTTGTGCAGTCAAGGCAAATCGATAATATAATTAATAATCTGAAGTTGCAATTGTTAGACTATGGAAATTCAGGAAAATGTGGTAATATTTAAAAATGTAAATGTCTTAAAAAAAACAACAACCTGGTAATACTATGATAAAAGTCCAAAAACATTGTGGTACCATGGTATATGTCCAAAACAGCAATAGCATGGAGTTTATTGTGTGTAAAACCGTAATATTTTTATTAATTGGTAATAGCATGGTAAATGCCAAAAAAGATGGTAAAACCAATGGAAATGTCCCTCAAAATGGTAATAGATATAGATTAAAAATCAATCTTAATGGTCCTAAAAATGTTGTCCTTCAACAATTTTTTTTTTTTTTTTTTTTGGTGGGATGTGAGTCAGACCTGTTCTTGACAGGTTTGGTGATATTCTCTCTCTGTATTTCTCTGTTGTGTTTCTTCGCTGTGACACACACACATACGCTGTATAACAGATAGCTGTGCGTTTTATAAACGGAGGCCTCCTGCAGTCTCAGCTCCACATCGACGCTGACAAATAGATGCCTTTCTTGAAAAGCTGCGCGGAAAGGATGTGTGTGTGTGTGTGTGTGTGTGTGTGTTTGCTGCAGTGAGGTGTGGAGAGGGAGGGAGAGAGGTGCTGGAGAGCTGGAGTGGGCCGTAATGGGTGTAATTTGAGTTAGAGAGAGAGAGTGAGAAAGACAGCGAGAGAGAAAATAAAGAGCATACCGATTAGGAGAGGAAGACGGGGTTCGCACTAGAATGAGAAATAGAAAAATGGGAGAACGCAGAAGCTTCTGAGAGCTTCGGTGAGAAGGAAATGAGAGCAATGCAGAGGGGGAGAAATAGTGAAAACCTGAAATGAAAATCTGTAATTTTCCACGCCACAAATAATGACTTTTCAAATAACTGAAATGGAGCAAATTTCTTGATGACATCATCCTGCACTACTCAAATTTTTGTCCAATCAAATGCTCTCCAGATGAGACTATCCCACCCTATAATAACACCTGCAACTGACTACAGTAGCTCATGATTCATGGCTGTGACACAGTTAAAGAAGATGAATATTTAAGAAAAAAATACCACCCCTAACTTCGAATAATAACTGTTATATTATATGAACAATATAACATCAATATATATGTCTGTCCAGGTTTAGGATTTAATTTCTTCAATTTTTCAGCATTATTTCCAATCAAGCATAAATAAATAAATACTCATGATTAAAGTGCCTGTGATAAATAGTTGTTTCCCCACCACAATTTTTCAGCATCATTTCCAATCTAGTAATATTTTGTAATATTACATTATGCAAAACTATAAATACTATTTAATTATGTGCATTTAGGACACAAAATAATACTGTAGCTTTGAAATAAGCCTTAAAAAAAGACAATTGAATTAGCCTTTTTTATAAAAAACCCAAAAACATTCCAAATATAATTTCTGTCACAAAATATTACTTAAAACAAAACATAATTTCCCAAATGTGATGTAAATGACAAATGTTGTGCCAGTTTTTACAACTTTCAGGTAGAAATTAAAACAAAATTCTCCTGTAATGCATGTATATTCTGTAATGGACATTGTTAGTAGACAAAAATAAATAAATAAAATGAAGCTTGTTTATTTTCTAGACTTCCACAGGGCTTAATGTTTAAGATGTGCCTCTAAGTGACCAAGCAGCCAAAAGCCTTGAGCGTTCGCTGGTTAAAATCTGCAAAAATCTGTTTCTTAGAAAGACACAAGGTTTTTAGAAAATCGGCACCATTGAAACTCTCCTCAGACACTCTGCTTTATATTTTCTATGTAACCGCACAAAGACAGACATGAACGAAGACATTCACAAGTCCAACCCATCCTTGAGTACGCAAGGCCTCGTTTGGCTTCTCTACAGGCGTGAACGTGTGTGTGCGTGATGCTGGCGAGGTCGCGTTTTCCAGTGTGCGGCATTAACCTGATAATGTGTCTGGTCCGTCCCCACAGCAACAGACGCTGCTGTCCCTTTCCATCACCGGCACACTGACCTTTACAGTGACCTGCCCCGGGACCGACAGAGAGAGACAGGCTACACACCTGCCCTCCGTCAGAACTCCGCATCTGCTGCCTTCAAAGCCTCAGTGATGCACGAGTGTGTGCGCCAGCTGCATTTGTGTGTACATGAAAAGAAACCCGATCGGAGATTCACATCAAACAGGTCTGCCTGAGAGCTGACCAAACACACACACCGAGTAAATCTCCCAGACACTTATGATTTCTCTCTTCTCTGCTACACACTCCATTTCTCTTTGTCTGCTTGGTATTAACGGTTTTATAGACCGTTGTGAGCCGTTTTTCGGCTTTTGTGTGTATGCCGAGGATGGAAGACCTCAGACAGCAATGGCAAACGGGAAACTTCTAGTCATTTTTAACAAAAAAACTGATGGTAGAGGTAATCAGTCTACTGCTGAAAATGAGACTCATAGGGATTAGAGGTGAAGAAAAGCGGAGGAAATAAAGTTTTAAAAGAGACGAGAGATGCGAGCAAGGATTTGGAGAGCAAGACGGGAGATTCCAAGTGTAGTCCGGTGGTATAATTCATGAGATGTTCTTCGTTAAACCAGGTGGCTAGATTGTAAGACTGCAGGAAAAAAAGAAAAAGGAAAAAGACCTTAACCAATGTTCTGTCATGACAACTTTCATAGTAATGGCATAGTAATGTACATGACAATGTTAATATGTTTGGTCTTGGCGGAACAGATCTGCTACACTGCTGCTGCGGCAGAGCGAGTACCAAGATTTGCTACTACCAGTACATCCACAACATGCTGCAATGAGCATGTAAGAAATACAGCTGCTGCACATATGACATATTAAATAACCCCACTATGTAGCATACATGATTCACTCTGTAGCAGATCTATACAGGTGGAGCTGGGGATGGTGAAGGGTTGTGCCATGTAATGATGATATCATGGACTACGCCATCTAGAGTTTCATGCCAAAACTTTGGATTTATTATAGTTCACAACACCAAAAACTGAACGTTACTTGAAATAAAATAAATATTAATTTAAATAAAATTATATATATATATATATATATTTATTTATTTAGTCTAACTTGATGTAGTAAAATAACTAAAACTGAAATAAAAATTATAAAATTAATTATAGAAATTAAAAACTAAACAAGAAATTAAAATGGAAAATATAAAATGCTTACAAAAACATATTAAAAATAATTAAGATACTCTTATAGTTATTATTAATAAACTAAAATAATATTGACTATTATTAAATGTATTAATCTTTTGAATTAGCTCTTATTTTGTATTTTATGTTTTCATATATATAAACTATAATAGTATCTCAAAAATAACACTAACAGTTATAGTATTTAATTAAGTCAATATTAAAATAACAAGTAATTTAAAATAATAAATAATAAAAAACTATAATTGTGGCTCAATGATAGTAAAATAACTGACTATTTCAGTATTTATTAATATTTAAAATTAGCTTTAATTTTAATATTGTCAGTTTTTTACTTTAAGTAAAATTGTAGCCACTTTGTTGTTTTGTCATTTAAAATATAAAAAATAAATAATTTTAGCTTCATTTTTATTTCCAAATATTTTTTAGTTTTAGTATTTATTATTTAGAATTTAAATTTATTTGAGTTACTTGCCAAGGCAAGATTTCCCATTTTCAGGTTTTTATGTTTTCCATTAAATATTTATTTCACAGCATTACTTCAACTGCCAAAACCCATTTTCAATAGTTTTAATTTTAGTAAACAATAACAACACATTGTTTATTGGACAGAATGAGCTGAAATATGGATCAGATGTTATGTTGGCAGATGAAAATCTAGGTTGCTTAAACAATAGTTTACTCTGTGAGGGAATCCAGCAAACCTTTGATTTCAAAAGGGATGGATGGTCCACTGCACAAATGTAAAAGAAAAAAAATGCGTTTGCCAACATCACAAAATCTCGCAATTGTGAAAATTGCGAATTTCGAATAAAAACACACCAACGGGAATTGCAAAAATGTGCTGTTCAATCTAATCTGCCGGATTCCCACTTGATTTCAACCTGACCCGGGTCTCAAAACGCATCTCATCCGTCTGTCAGAGTCTGTCGGTGCCTAACCCGGCTAATACGGCGCTGCACAGGGAGAGAGAGAGCTATTTTTCCTGGCTGCCTCATTTCCAAGTCCAATTTCTAAGAACGGAGCGATTGAGTGACGCAAACCGAAAGGCCCTTCACCTCCTCGCTCCCCCTCTCTCTTTCTCCTCCTCCCTGTCGCAGGAAGTCGGGTGTGTAGAGAGCATCCTGCAGTCGATAGGGGTATCGATCCCACTTGAGTATGGTAAAGTGATAGATAAAGAAACGAGTGGAGTGACAGAGCGAGGAGAATCATTTAACCCCAAGGGGGGAGCGAAGGAGGGACAGTAATGACAGCGTTTTCCAGAGGCTTATCTTCGCAGATAGAAAGAGAGAGGGAACGCAAACACCACCGTCGCTGCAGCACACAGAACAGAGGGAAGAAAATAGATAAGGAGAGAGAGAGAGAGATGCAGAGAGACGTGCCTCATTTTCTAAGAAGTGATTTGAATAATGAGGAAGTGTAATTTTCTCTCTTTCTCGTCTGTGGTCGTGGGCCTCTAATTGCTCGGGCTGAATGTAGAGTGGGCTCGTAGTCTGTGATCTGGTTCTCCTGTTCTCACATAATCGCACACGTTTTTCCCCTGTCGCGTTTTTTCTACCCGCTTCTTTATATCTTTTTCTCTCACTCGTGGTCTCTGTCTCTTTTCTTTCCTGACATATTCTATCTCGCCCCACAAATTTCAAAGCCATGTGGCCCATTTCAGACTTCCCTGTCTCTCTTGATGTTTCTGTCTTGGTCTTTTCCTCATTTATGACGTAATGTGTGTGTACCAGTGTTGGCGAAGCTACTTTCAAACCCGCTTCCGAAACTACTTATCATTTTCAGTCAAGATTTGAAAAAGCACCTGGCGACACTACAAGAACTAACAAAAAAAGTAGCTAAAACCAGTTATCTGATTATGTAATTGAATTCTGTGGATGAATCAGATCTTAATTAATCTGGCACAAAAACAATCAAAAGCTTTATAAGCCTGATGAAAACTAAATGCTAAATATAACTAATAAAACCAAAAAACACCATTTTGCTACAATAAAATTCACTTTAAAAAGAAAGACAACAAACCTCAAAAAGGAAAACAATGAAAGTCTATAGAAGACAGATGAAATTCATCATTTTGCTACAGTAAGCTTTACTTTTAAAAACAAGACACCGTATGGCACACAACAAGGAAAATTTATATTAGGCTGATGAAAACTTGAAAAAGTTTTTACTAAATGTGTCTAACAAAACCAGAAAAACACTTTTCACTACAATAAACTTCAAAACTGAAGACACTACCTTGGGGGACTCGAGTGAACCATAGAATTGTTTGGTATTTAACATAAAATAATTCACACATTTCTGTGAGATTTAAACTCCCAACAATGTCACACAGTACTAGTGTCACTATAATTTTTAAGCTTAATGTAATTTTACTTGTGTTTAAGTCAATAAATTTACTTTATATGGCAAGCATAACTATAATTTAACTTCACATATTAAAGCATAATTATTTACCGTCAAATTCCACTAAAACTCACCTAATAATTTTAATATTTAGTTTCTTCTTTGGATCTCCATTAGCTTCTACGTTCTTCCTGAGGTCTGCATAAAAGTATACAGAATACAATTATCAATTACTAGAAAAAAAGTTAATCTACTGTAACCAAAAACACCAATGATAACTGATAATAATATAGAATGATTTCTGAAGGATCATGTGACATTGAAAACAACAGTAATGGCAAACAAATGTACATATGCTTTTATGAAGGTGTGAAGCAAATTCAAGGAAAGTTAAAAGGAGTTGTTTCTGGAAACAGTACAGTCATAATGGTATTTCTCAATGTACACATTGCACTTGGAAAGTTAAATATGTTCATGAATGCCGTTCAATGATAGAGACAAGTAATGTTTGTATTCACCTCTGCTTTGCTGCGAGTCAAAGGTCAAAAGACAAACCGTGCGCTCAAATGACTTAATATGTGTGTGTGTGGACGTATGCACCCCTTTGAATGGAGATGTGTGTGTGTGTCCAGGCCGTGGAGTGCTACTCCTGAGTGGCAAATACAATAATTGTACGTTACACCGGAGCAAAGCAATCAGACATGAATGAAGAAATTAATTGGCCGATCTCTGGAGTCTAAAATAGAGTCCCTCCCTCCCCGACACGCACACACACACATACACACTCTAATCAGCCGTGGCTGACAGCCCCTCCCCGTGAGCGCTAGCGGGCAGAGGATCAGAGAGGGGCATTATGGGAGATGAAAGAGGTGCGGCGGCCGCTGCAGAGGTTGCCGGGGTGTGTTACGCATCATGAACTCGCCGGGCAAGAGCAGACAGAACTAGCACACACACATAAATGATCTCTCACATGCATTCTCCTACACTGGATTGACTAGATACAAATAAACGTGCATTTGGACAATACGTACAGCCAACAGCTTTGACGAATGTAGCTGTTTGTAGCACTTAACGCATAAAAAAAAAAAACAGTAAAATTATTGGATTGGATCAAAGCTAAAAGTGTTGGACAAAAACTAAAAGTAGGCTATTAAATAAACGCTACAAATGAATAAATAGCAATATATGTAAATGGAAACATAATGTACGTCACTTTTTGTTTATCATGTATAAACAGTTCAAAAGGAACTGTAAAAATACCATTCAGGTACCTTTTCATACACAGGTTGCGGTAGCTAGAAATAAGCATATGTACTTAAATTAACTTAAGTAACAATATATGTACAAAGCTAGCTTTGTTGAATATAGTTGATTATAGTATAATTTGGTGAAAGACTAAACAGACAAAACAAACCCCTGAAAAATAAGTTTGTTAATTTTCAAATGTTGCATGCACTGCATAAAAAACAATTACAAGCTACAAGTAAATTTACAATAACAATATATGAACAATAGTGGCTTTGCTGAATATCAACGAATATATTATAATTTGCTTAAAGATAAAAAAATAATAATAATAAAATAAGTTATGCGTATATTTTCATATACCATATGTATTAGCGTAGAAATACACATACAATTGTTAGCATTATTAAATGCGCAACGGAATATACGTTTTCGTAAATTGTAAAAATTTGTGTATAAGTGTACATTTTAATATTCATTGATTTTTAAGTTTGTGGTACAGAAGCCATTCAAACAAGGCTGCACACAATCACTCAAGTATAATTGACCTACTGGTTGGCCCCTCCCCTCGAACGCAGATGAGCCAATGGCAGTTGAGTATCAGTTGCACAGGGAGCGGAATTCAGACATCTTTAGGTTTCAGCGCCATAGAGAAACACTGGAAGATCCGAAGCTCGCATCAGTTTAATGATGTTTATGCTTCAAAAAAGGAAAAATTATGTGCCTAGGGTACTTGTAACACTAATTCCATTTATCCTGAGAGGATAGGCAATGTAAATTATTTTATACCATTTCCTAAATACAACCAAAACAGAGCAAAATGTCCCTAAGCATTCAACCCGAATCAAAATGAAGACGAAAACGTTCATTTTCTGGTTGTCATACTCTCATTAAGTTAAACTTTTCCTCTGCTCAAGCAGAACGTTAATGTCATATTTTGCTTCAGCAATGTATCACTTGCTAAAATTAGCTAATGTTAACGTTAAAGGTGCGTCCATGCTAACGTACAAACCTAAAACCTAATTAAGTCCCACTTGAAGGTCTGTCTGTGTCCCAAATTATCAGAAACGCCACAGAAGGAGGTTTTCATCAACAGCTGTTTCTGTAAGACTGTGAGAAACTCAGTTTGTTTGTCTGAGTGAGCAACAGTAACTGGGTGTGTGGTTGGGGGCGGGGGGCTTGGTTGGCTTACCGATCTTACCGACATAAATTTTTACACACAGGTTGCGGTAACTACAAAATAAACTTTCAGTAATATACCTATAACTGCTAGCTTTCTGTAAACAGACCTACCACGTATACATGCAATCACTTATTTATTATTTAATGTACAAAAATATATCTAATATATAAATATATAGGCTATAGTCGATCATAGTACTCTCGACATAAGAAAAAATATGTTGTGTTAGGAAAAAAAAAGTTTCAAATTGTGTATGAATTGTACATCGCTGTAGACAAGCAATAAAACGTACAAAAGACGTAAAAATGTGTGAACTTTTACAATTTACAAAGTTGTGTTGGATGCAATCGTCAAATGAATATAAAGATAAAATAATAATTACATGGAAATATAAAATGTCAAAATCTAAGAATACAAGAAACAATCTACACACTGGCTTTTATGTTTGTGGTTCATAAATGAACACAACAGTCACGCCCTCTCAGCCAGGTAATTTCCTATTCGACGGTTGAAGTGTTTAAGCCCCTGTGTGCCAGTGCGGTGACTCATATTCAATTTTCCTTCTAATTGCCCCATCTACCACCCCAACCCCCTCCCTTCCCTCCATTACCGTTGGCGTAACCAGACTGTTTAATGAACGCACCTTCTCCCCAGGGGCATGTGCGCATATGTGTGGTTCTCAGAGGTGAAGGGGTCATACAAACGGTTTGTGTTTCTTGGATGTGGGGCTTGTCTTAGACAGGCCGCTCAATCACGCATGCCAAATGCACACGCATGCTGACAGATAATATCAGCTGTGTGATGTGGGAACGACACTTTGTGACTTTAAACGCAGATCTGAGCCCAGGTGTTCCATGCGCGGCATAAACACTTTTGAGATTCCGAGCTTTCATCCTAGACGGAGAGAGAAGAGAGACAGCGGGGGGGATACGCAAAAAGGAGGATGGACAGGAACGGCAGGGAGAAAAAAAAAAAAAGAGGAAGACAGAGCAGGATCCGTGTGTCGGGGGGAACAAACGCCTGCGGATCGCATTGTCTGCCGTGCTGATATTACTGGCTCTGCCTCTCTCAAAAACATCCCAGCGGGAAACCGCCTAGAAGAGAGAGAAATACACAGGGAAGTAGAAGAAAAAAGCACTTCCTTTCCCCGAAAGAACATTTTTAAAAGAGCATTTACTGACTTCATTAGTTTGTAGTGCAACAAGGAGGAACGTTTTGCATTTGTTTACGGGATAAACAAGAGAGAGAGACCTTTCCAAATGTTTAGCGCGCACGAATACGGAATCTCAATTAGCAAGAGCGTTTGGTACGTCGAACAAGACGCTAGGCCCTCTGCACGTGCCGAATCGATCAATTAATTAGCCGGCTGTGCGCGGATGAGCCGGAGGTCTTCAATCAAATGCAGGCTCACATGCACATAAAAATACAAATAAATAAATAAATAAATAAAAGCGCGGCGGGAAACCAACGACCCGACAATCTCTATCTCACTCGCTCCCGTCCATACGGCACAAGGGCCCCTGGACGGCATATTATTCATCCGACAGACAAGCTAGAGCGAGCAAGCGCGCAATAAAAGCACGTCCTTGCAGGCGCACGCTGACTCAGGAGCTGCATATATCAAAATAAGAGGAAAAAGCGGAATTATCCGGTGTGCTGCGGAGAACGTGGAGGGAATACAAATATCACACGCACGCACGCACGCACACGCTCAATCTTCGTTCTTCGCGCATGCTGCTTTCCGTCGGAAGCCTGTCTCTCTCTCTCTGTGGTGGGTTCAGCACGGAACGCTTTCCACTTTAGAAACAGACTGTGAGCAATTTCCTGCACTGATTAGTCAGATTACATGCATTAGACAAGTGAAGTATTTAAATCGCAATAAAATAACAGGAAAAGAGGCTTGAGACTCAGGGAGATCACCACACACTGTCTTGTCTCTCGCTCGCTCTGCCGCGGTCTCGCGCTCTCTGTGATGCGATACACACACACACACACACACACACACACGCACGCACCGTGGAAAATTAATTCAGGAACTGAAGGGAAGCGCTGTCTGTGAATACTAATGCCAGCGTGCTGAAAGACCCCGGCAGCGCGCGCTCACACACACATAGAACTTGCGACGCTCTATAAGTGTGTGTGCGCGCATGTTGGACAGGTGAATTGTGGGTATATGTGCTTGTTAGACAGGTAAAGCATGTGTGAAAGACGTAAAAGTTTGTTTATGTTGGTTAGGTGAGTTATGGGGTGCGTGTTTGACAGGTAAAGTGTCTATATGTGGTAGTAGGATGAATGTGTACGTGTGTAAGACCATTTTAGGGATCCATACTGGTATAATCCATGGCTGAATAAATGTGTGTGTGTGTGTGTGTGTGTGTGTTCGATACATGAAATAAGTATGTTTTTGTAAGTTAGAAATGTGTGTCTGTTGGTTTGATCGATTGTGTCTATTTTAGCATATTACTCAGATTATACATGTGCGTTAGACAGGTGAAGTGTGTTTGTGAGTGAGAGAAAGAGTCCTGTAGAAAGGTGCATGTGCGTGTCTGCGTTTTGCTCTTAACTGCTCTTTAATATCTTCCGTCTCGTGCTCCCTAACGAGCCTCTAACGATCCGCGCGTCATTATGGCTGCGCTCTTCCGTTCCCGTTAATATTTACCGGCCACACACACGCACACACATAGCACGTGCGCTGCGCGGCTCATCTGCATGCTAAAGGTCACGCGGCTGCTGCAGTAATTGGCCTCTGTTGCTCGGAGCGACGGCGACGGAACAAACGAATGTCAGATATTCCTGCCGCGCGCGGGAGTCGGCCATCTTACTGCTGTTTGTTTTCGCGGTTGTCGGGTCGTTAGTTGGCGTACGAGTACAGACAGCAGAGGACGCATAGAGAGAGCATTGTGACGCAACCTGAACTTAAAATAATTCTAATCTTCACTTCATAAAGACTATCTTTGTCAACTGCGCAGTGGTGAATTGTAATGTTTGACATTATTCCATGATAATTGCATTGCATGCAGAGTTGTATGTGTAATCATGCTCCCAAGAAATCAAATATGAGGTAATATTACTCTTAGAAAAGTTTACATGGGAAACCATAAAATAACAAGGAATATAGGCCTTTTATCTTTATGGGGTCCTTAGAATTACTCTGTATAACCCCCCCCCCCCCCCCCCCCCCAAGTAATGGCTAATAATTGATTACACCGTAAAAGTTAAAAGTATTATTTAATGATTGAAACAACTTGATCACTTATTTACACCAATGAAAGTAGTTTTAAGAGACAAATCAAGTAGAAATAGCATGTTTTATAGTACACTTTTTATTGCAACAGGTAGAAATGACAGTAGAAGTGACATGGATGTTAGCCAAAACATTAAGAAATATAAAATGGTGTGATTTAAGAACATAATGGGAAAAGGCAAGGTTTGCGAAAATGACTCTATAATGGGGCCTAACGCCAAGAAAGTTGAACTTTTTGCTGTGTGAGAATTTCAAACAGGTAGATACAGTTGTGCTTTTGGAAATCCAATTCGCTGTCATTAGTCAAAAAACCTGATAGCATTTGCTGTTCGGGATACATTAAAAGTTTTAATAGGCCCACAGAGCCACTTTTCAGGGAATCAACCTACAATGGTTTGGAGTAATAGGCCTACTAAAAAATATATACCATCTTTTTCTTTTTTGCTTCACATTTTTTTCAATGATCAGGATTTATGAATGCACCACTGTTTTTTTATTTACAATAAAATGCAATTTAAAACGTTTAAAGTATTTAATTGTGGATTCATGTAAAACATCACACAGCAGTAGGCCTAGTAATACGTGGGTAGGAAATTATACAGTTAAACAAAGATGCAGTTTTTAATCTTTCTATACTATGTGTGTGTATGTATGAACACACAGGTGGTTCAGCGGAGTTGTACATAACTCACACTTTTTTATCTACAGAGAGGCCACATTTCCACCAGTAAATCTTAATTATTGAGATTCAGTTACCAGGTCTTCTACACTTCTTCCATGAAGTATTTCAAACTGTTAGTAATGCCCCCAGCAAACTTAACAGAGAATCCTGGACACTCGTTATGAATATGAAGTTGCTACTCTGATTTTAAATGAAACTTGTACAGTCATTTTAATCTGAAGGGATTTTTACCCTTTTTGTGGTATAGGTAACCTATGAAATCACTACCACTAGCATATTATCCACAATAATTACTCAACTGAAGTTCTACACACACTGATAGAAAATCTTTAGATTTACCATGGAAAGTGCATGACATAAAAAAACAAAAACATCTACATACCAGCCACTGAGATGCCATCAAAATGAAAACCAGCACACATCCTTCAAACTCCTCCACATTTTACCCCTCAGACTCAAGGAATTGAGATGATGATCCCAAGATGATTGAGATCAGGAGACATTACTCATCCTTCCTCATGCATGAAGTGCATGAGTTAAAGCTTTCCGACAAGCGGCACGGAGTGATGACCTCATGTAGAAGGTAAAATTACAAACTTTGACAGCGTTTAATCAGGTCCAGCAAGATGCTGTCATTACTTGGGACTGTGGCCGAATCCATGCAGTGAATGACCACACTGAGTTCCTTGGAGGTCGACTTTCTGTCTTTCTTGTCAATATTAAGCAAGATCTTGATGGTTTCAAGAGTTGAGTTAATGGCAGCACATTCTCTGGTGTCTAGAACAGAATGACACTGCCAAGGCAGAATTGAAACTGATAGCTGCTAGATCCTATCATTGGACAAGCTTATGGCACAGACCAATCCTAGACAGTCTGTAGGATGATAGTACATGTAACTTTCATATATAATTAATCATTTAGTGCACACTTTTATCAACAGAGTACTATTTTGATAGATTTTTTAGAAATTAGAAATTTACCAGATTTCTATGGTGTAAAATCTGAGGTCATGTGTAAACACTGAGGTAAAATTTGAGGTAAAATTAGCAATGTATGAAGTATTTCTGAAGTAGACTATATCTGGGAAACATCTGGTGCTTAAAGGTTCTTTAAAAAAACATCTTTGTCTTACCTTTCTATAATCTGAAGAACCTTCTTTCGCCACAAGGAACATTTTGTGAAATGGAAAGGATCTTCAGATATTAAAGGTTCTTTATGGAACCATTTAGACAAAAAAGGTTAATCTATTGCATCGTGAAGCACCATTATTTTTAAGAGTGTAAACACTAGGGTAAAATCTGATGTAAAGTCTGTGGTAAACTGAGGTAGACTCTTAATGTGGTACAATCAGAAGTAAAATATGATGTAACCTGAGGTAAACTATCAGTTAAAATATGAAGTAAACTGCACTAAACTTCTCTGAGGTAAACTCTTGGGTAAAATCTGAAGTAAAAGTTGAGGAGAACTCTTGTAAATGTAGTGAAACTCTGTGGTAAAATCTGAAGTAAAATATAAGGCAAACTGTGTGGTAAACGAAGTAAACTCATTAGGTAAACTCCTTAATTCTGTGGTAAATTCTGAAGTTAAATACTAAGGTAAACACTTGTGCGTACTCTGAGGTAAACTGTGGTAAAATCTGAATTTAACATCTGCACTTAACTGCTCTGAGGTGAACTCTAGAATAGCCTACGTTTTTTCCCGCTTAAAATTTGTATCATCCATTATGATCTTTTCAGAAACATGTTAATGGTTTTCTACAACACAAAACATCAAGAAACATAAAACCACTGCAGGGTTTTATAAAATAACCCAAAACCTTCTTTTTTTTCTTTTTTATTTTTTATCGGGGCATCGCATGCTAAATTAACTTTTTGTTGTTTGAACATAAATGTGTTAGTATGTGTTAGTAATTGTGGTACAATAATTATCGTATTTGTACCATAATTTTGATGTCTGTACGATGTACGATCAATAATACCATAATGTATGATAATTTCAGAATTTTGTGACACCAAATGATAGTCATTGCAATCATAGGGCTTCTATTGATCTAGCTGTGTGGATCCTAGACTTGAACGTGTTACGCATGTCTTCAGTCTCATCTCATGGAGAATGACTATCTCACACGAGCACAAGTTAATGTTCCCGCCGCACTTAGATCAGTTATTTCAAAGATGAGGTCGATAATTTAGCAATAAAGTATAGAACATGATTGCTGAAAAGGATAAATAGCTGTAACATCTAGATAAATAGCTGTATTCTGAATGTTTGAATCGTGTATGATAATTTTCTTCCAAATACGATATTTTTGAACATCTGGTACAATACTTGGACATTTCCAATCTGGCAACACTGGCTCCAAAGCAGCTGAGGTATTTTGGCAGTCATCATTTACTCCTGACATCTAAGCTGCTGAAAACACTGTAGATTATTGTTTTTGAAGGGAATGTGCCCCTGATCTACCTACATGTGTTTATTTGTGCAAATCATTTGTGACCCATCTTCATTTAGAGCAGAAGTGAGTATAAGGGGTTTTTATGAATCTTTGCAATCGCTATCTGTAATAACATGCTTATTAGCAGTTATTGTGTCTAAAGTAAACAGTCTCTCAGAGTAGGTTCATCATCCCACAGAAGAAAAAGGGGCGGGATCAGCAGAGCTCATTAGCATTTAAAGCAACATTTAAAAAAAATGGGTTGATTTCTGTAGAGCTGATTTTGACAAGGTATAAAGGGTGTTTTTTGCAGTAACGTTGAGAAATTTTAACCAAAGCATGTTTCTATGTTTCTTATATAAGTACTTTTCATTAAGACCCTAAAGAATCATATCAGCGTGTGGAAAATGGGCATCTGATGACCCCTTTAACATTTTGGAAAACTAAAAAAGCACAAAATTCCATAAATCTTTGTATACATGGTATAACTTGCATATTTTTTTACACTGTGTCAGAGGATGCTGCAAATGCACTGATGTCATTAAGAATGGTATCACAAGATGACATGGTCACATTTTGCACACTAAGCTTTGACAAGGTTTTGTTTTGTCAAGAATGTGTAAGCAGCATATTTACATGCATTTATAATCTTGCACAACTCAACAATGTGTTGTAATTTAAGGTCATGTAAGAAAATGTCAGAAACCAGTAACAGTTTTCTTTACAGGTTCTCAACTTATGTTATCAACTTATGGTTGTATTAAATGTGTGACTATCCAACTTTATATTGTAAGTGTATTATGGTATAGGTCCCGATCACACCAAGGACAGTAACTATGGGGGGCATTCATGGGCCTTGTCTCCTAAAACAAATTACTTTGGCCCCCTTCCCCTCCTCTTCCTGCGAAAGCAGAAAAATAAACGGGTGCAACGTTAAAGGTACAATTTCTAAGATATTTGCAGTAAAATATCCAAAAACCACTAGACTAGTGTTATATATTTTGTCCAGCTGATTACTAACAATATCTCAAATGTTTTCAACTACTTGTAAATCATGAGAAAATTCCCATTCTAAACAGTGGCACGGGGCAGTGCAGTCGCCTGTCAATGATGTTAGTTACCCTTCGTTACCGCCTTTTACTGACGTAGAAACCACATGACAACAGTGTGTGGACAAATGCGAAAGTAGCTTCGCGACAAACTTCAACTAGAAAGAGATGCCGATCTCGCTTGTGTTTTACTCGACAGGTGAGTTGTTTTGATTCGTATCTTTACAGAAAACATATGCTATTATAACGATCAACAAGATTAGTATTATGGGGCATATACGCCAAACGCAGGGCATCGCGTCTCTAGACCCACGCGAGGACGCGCCTGATCCATAATCTGATCGCGTCTTTGCATTGACTTTGTATGTAATCTACTCGCGCTAATTGTTGAATTTGCGTTAAATCCATGATTTATCTTTCCGTCTGATTAATGGTCTTGGGTAGAAGACAACAAATCCCATCATTCCACGCTCCTTCTTAGCGTTATGAAACCACGCGATTGTTATTGTTTAGGTAGTGAGCCCTCTAGTGGCAGGTCCCACAACCTGTACCTTTAAAGTGGGGAAATAGCAATTGCACTCTTTCGTGAGCATTAGCGACTGCACACAATTGAAGCTTGCACGCTTCCCACCCAAAATAGAACATGCACTGCTGTAGACGCTAATATACTTTTCGTTCTTGGGAACGAGCCTTGTGTGTTTTTACCTGAAATTAACGAAAAACAATCTGAAATAGTCTGACCTGAGAATGTCCATTTTTGTGTATTTGTGCTGTTAAAACAGACACACACACACTAAGCGGGCTGATGTTGCCCAGTGACTTTGCTCTCGACTGACAGTCTGTCTCCCTCCCTCTCTCCCTTCTTCCTCGCTCTACTTCCCTCTCCGGCTTGCGGCAGTCTTTCATTCCGCTAACTGCCTCTCTCTCTCTCTCCCTCTCAGACTGATACGAGGCCGACAGGGTAAGTGTGACGTACATTGGCAGTGTTCGCAGGCTGCCTCACACACACACACGCGCATGTTGAGCGTGACGTGCGCTGGCAGAATTTGCAGCCTGCCTCCTCGCTTATCAGAGCTGTCAATCACAGGCTGGTGACAGCGACTGGCAGGCAGCGCCACGGGGAGCCCGACACGCAAATACACATACAAATGCTTGTTCCCAGCTGATCAACGCTCGCGCTTCCCCTACAGACAGGGGCACACACATATATACGCACTGTTATATACATACAACTCTTAGTATTTGCATTACAAGAAGTGCTTTTTACAAAACACACACTGTACGTTCGTAACGTCTGTCTCGGGTGTAAAAAAACAACTGAAGATATATATTTTCAAATAATAATATAATTTTAATTAATATATATAATTTCATTTTCATAACTATATTTAATTAATATACACAGTATAAAGTGTGTGTGTGTGTGTGTGTAATGTAAGTTAAATAAATTATTTATTATTATAAATTAAAATGCTTTCTTATGGTAAACTTGTTTGGAAACAATCATTATTTGAGCAATTCCATTTGTTGCCACTAGGGGTTTTGCGGCAAACTTTGCGGAAACCTTGAAGATTACATTCATTTTGACTGGTTTAGAATAAATAAGCTTATCAAAATCAATCTGCCTGTCTTTCTGTGTGTGTGTGTTTGTGCGTGTGTGTTTGTTTGTCTGTCTATTAATCTGTCTTTTTACTGTATCTATATGTCTATTGCTTTATCTTTGTCATATGTTATATTATAATAATATTCTGATATCATATATCTAATAAATAACTAATACAGTAACATACATTTGAAAATAATAATTGTTTTTAATTTCTTTCAAAGATTATAATTCCTTTTGAACATTACATACCTTGAATATTACAATAATTTCAACGCAAAACAAACAAAGTCTTACTCCCTCTGTTCATTTGTTTATCTATCTATTTATCTTTATCTGTTAATATATTCTAATATAATATAGCTAAAAATAAGATAAATTAAAATGGTTTCTTGTGGTAAATCTGTTTGGAAACGATCATCATTTTAGCAATTCCATTTGTAGTTGGAATAAAAGGTTATAATAACTTTATTTTAGAGTAAATACAATATTGTGTGTGGTAATCAGCAACACGCCACAGACATGGTCCATAGAAAATAACTTGGAATATTCCTGCGTAAGTCTGATGGGAATGTGTGGTTTTATGAGGTAGTTTTGGTCTGGCTGGTAAACGCAAGTAGGAAAACACACAGACATAAACACGTTCTTGTGCTGCTGCATGCATGTTCTGCCAGAGAAAATCTGGAGTAAACAAAGGTACTTGAGCAAACAAATTTTGAAGTCTCGGCCGCTCTGCATAAGCTGAAACACACATTTATTTGAAATGGTCTCGGGCGAGTCTTTATGCTATGCTTTAGCTAAATGGGCTTCAACAGACAACATACTTTGTTTTGACAGTTCCTCTGTCAAACTTTGGAATCGTTTTGGGAAAACCAAAGAGTGAAAGCCCAGACCTGCTGTACCCGGAAAGAAAACCTTGTGTGTGTACCTTGATATCTTAAAGAGTTGAAACCATGTGTTTGCTTCAGCTACAAAGATCAAAAAGTTTCCTTTTGTGTATAAAGTAAATGTTTTTCCTATTAAATAAGCCTCTTGAGTGATTTTGGTTTAAGGTTAATACTAAACACATTCTCAGCTGTAAGTGTATTATTATTTATAATGATATATAAATAATAGAAATTAGCAGCATCAATTTATTATTTAAAAAAATATATATATACTTTTTTAATTATTTTAAAATAATAATAAAAACATTATTAATGTTATCAATAAATAATAATAAAAAGTTTCAGTATTTACATGAATTCTCATACAAGCCTAATCAAATCAAATTTTAAGGCTGTATCTATCTGTTACATAAATATAGACTCCAAGTTCGATCTCAGCAGGACGGGGCTTTTTATTTGTCCATGAGGGAACCGGAAAGTCATTTCTGGTTCAGAGAGTTGTAAGACCTGACCAAACACTCCTTGAAGTCTAGCTGTATTAATCGATTGTCTTAAAATGTCAATGTCTGCCGGGCAAAGATGACTCAAACGGTAACATCTCATCCTTGATTTCTGTCTAGCTAAAGTTGGCCTGTAAGCAGATGTCTTTTGGTACAGAATGAATTGAGTGCCATCTGCCTTCAGGTGGATTCTGGGAAAATAGACAATGGAAAGCTTTTTACATCTTTATGGTAAAAGGGGGGGACTGCAGGGAGAAACTGCAAGACAAAGTCATTTTCAACAACCACTCAAAACTTAACATTGGAGTGCAGGTTACAGTCTGTTACATCATTGTTCGGCTTTCAAGTTAGTGGAAATGTAGTTTGGTTCTGAAAGAGGTTCACATTTCACCACCACGCTGTTGCAAGCGCTAGCACTAGCATGTCTTTATGCTAGTTCAGAGGCACCTGAAAGAGACGAAAGTCAAGGTCACATGTGTCGCGTTGTGTTTCTCAACTCCTCTAAGACATGTAAAACAGATGATCACAGTCTTTACTCACACCACAGGACACCAGGACACATTCATAGCTCAAATATTCCTTAAATCCCACTGAAAGCATATGGAAAAGTCATCTGGAAAAGTCACACTTTTCTCACATTTGTTGATTTTTTTCCCCCCTTTGCAATTTAAACCTGTTTTGTCATTTATTTCATTCCTCTCACCTACTATCGTCTTTTGGACCTCATCAATCCTTCCTTTTCTTTCTCTCCGCTGGTGAAACACGTGGATTCCATGAACAGCTTGATGAACAACCTCAAAGGTTTTTCCCCCAGCCGACGCTAGTGTTTCCCAGCCTTTTCAGGAAGCACACACACACACACAAACACACACACATAGTGGCGTTTCCTCTCCCCGGCCCACAGTCGCCTACGCTCTGCCAGCAGACCTGCCGTGACCATGATGTCATTATTTCCCCCATAGCGTGGCCGTATGCTTGCGAGCGTGTGGCTGTTTATCGGAAAATTCTGTCTGGGGGCTTTCACGGAACATCTGAGCTTACCACGGTCTCGACGACGCGTGTGCATGTGTGTATAATCGACAAAAAAATGTCTGGTTTTCTTATTCTGTTGTTTGTGGCCAAACAAACAGTGATTCTTGTATGAATAAATGTATTCTACTGGATGGAGCCCAATATTCATTGTCTCACCACACTGCCGTATTCAAGTATTCAATGTTCTTAAAATGTTTCTGCATGTCTTTTTGTAATTTGCAAAAAAAATAAACAGTTCCTGTAAGTTTTTAATATCAAGTATTTATTTATCTCCTTAACATACTACTGTTTTTAGTACTGTGTATTATTTTTTTTTAAAACTGTAACATTGAGGTTCTTGTGAATTTAAGATTTTTTTTAGTGACTGACCACAAGTTACCACATTTGCATTATTCCGATACGTTCTGCATCCCACGGAAACTTGAACTCCCACCAAATGTTGAAGCTAATTCATGTGGATAACAATGTCAAGAAGATGTTGTGGAAGTAAATTTGGTTTATTTTCACTTCCAAAGGATGAGGCTGTGAAGAATCAGTGGTTAAATTTAATCTTTACATTGGGTTGATGTAAGTGCGTCAACATGTAGCGTTGTTTTGTTTTGGGCATCCCGTGTTTGAGTCCCATCCCCCCTCTCTCTCCCACTTTGCTTCCTGTCTAAATACTGTCCTATCAAATAAAAGTGAAAAGTCTTTAAAAAAATCACCTTTATTTCGATACCACAGCAGTATAATGCAAACTTTTGCTGTGTTCTCATCATTTCACTGACAACAATGCTTCCCCAATCTCCGCGAGATCAAAAAGGAATTCATTAAACGGTTGTTCTTGAAAGATGGGTCACTGCCCAATTTGTTTCGACCAGCTCGCTCCTCCAAATCAAAACCCATTTCTTTAATGTTCTGTAGAGTGTGCAAAATATGTAGTTTTGTGTGTTGTGTATGCACTCAGTGCAGCTTTATATCTTAGTTCTGCTAATCAACTGTAGGCCCGCTATTATCTAGAAATTTGTCGATTAATGTCTGTCGTTCTTATTACTTTAGTCATGATCAAGGATGCAGCAACAAGTTAGTTTACAAACTGTAGTGATTTATCAGTATTCAGTGTCTGTGTTCAGCTAATGTGTATAAACCAGTATTGTTTGGGTCCGACTCCTTACTATGTTCCGTTTCCATTGTGTGCAGTATGCAGTCGACCAATCACAACAGACTGAGTCACCAGACCAATCAGCGCAAAGTAGCCTCAAGCAAAGGAGGGGTTTTTGGAAACATTAATCTTTGAATAAAACATTTAAAAGTCAAGAAATAAAGTAAATTTAAATGCATATATTTTAAGAAAAGGAAAGTTTTTTCCTTCTTGCATGTATGTAAACCTGTTGTTGTGAAGTCCCAAAACCAAATTATAAACCTTTTAAATAGCATAATACGGGCACTTCAATATTGAGTTTATTTTGCAAATTTTGAATGATTCTTTCTTCTATGTTTGAAACTACACCAGCATTTATTTTTCGGCCTGCTGGTGCGTTCAAGTTACCACTGTTTTTGTGTTTATGTAATAATTTCAAATTCTGTTCTTCGTTAGGAAACAACTGTGATTTTCATAAATTTTTTAGGTTAACTCAAGAATTTCATGAATAAGGAGCAGTTGTTTGTCCTCTTTGCAAATCAAAACAAACTCTATTTGCACAAGGTCAAACATGTTTAACCGCTCAGGCGTTGGGTGAAATCAAACCCTCCGAGGTTTCCATGAGAGTTTGAATTGTTATTCTCCGAGTTGGTAATTCACCGCATCACCATACTGCTGTATTCGTGTCATGCCGCGGTTGTTGAGGGCGTTCCAAGCTGCTCTGCCGTCTGTGTGTGTGTGTGTATTTGTGTGTGTGTGCTGTCAGCTGGTGAGTAATAGCAGTCTCGGGTCTCTAAATCTCGACGGACCGCTGCACTGTGGAACGGTGTAGCAGGCGGCCACCAGGGACGGGGTCTGTACACACACGCTGAATATTAATACATGCATGTGTGTGTGTGTGTGCGCTCTGGAGAGTGTCAGCCCCCCCGTGGATTTGACTGGCAGGCAGGAGTGTTGCGAGCGTTTAGCCCCGCTGGATCCGTGCGTGTCGGCCGGTGACTATGAGGACAGGGTCAATTAGAGGGTCAACGCGTCCCAAAGGGCAGCCACGCCCACATGTGCAGACGCACACATGCTCACTGACACATTTACACACTTCTTCCATCCTCTTGAGAGGGAAACATCGACGAAATGCTGAATTGACCCTCTACCTATCTCTCTCTTTCAATCTCTTTCTATTCTTCCACGTCCATGTGACTCGTGTGCAGATTTATAATGAATAATGCATTTTCTAATCAGCACTGGAAGGCTCTGTGTGTATGTGTGTGTGTGTGTGTGTGTGTGTGTGTGTGTGTGTGTGTGCGCGTGAACTCTTATAAAAGAGGTATGGTGCCTCTGAAGTAGAGCGGAGATTTGTGGGATGGTTAGCGAATTGCTTTAGGACAGAGGTTATACTTTGCACATCAAGTGTCAATGAGACGCATGTCCTTAAAAACAAATATTAAACAAAGACATTTGGCGAGGTGTGTGGTCGTGTTTTGGGGAGGAAAAGGTTTGAAGATGTAATTCTTTCCATGACTTAGCACTCCTAATCTCTGCTTTGCGCTAAGTGAAAAATGTTGTCATATCCATGTTTTTTTTTGGTTAGTGATTTATGGTTGATGGGCAGAGATTGCATTCCCTATTCTCTCATCCGTCTCTCTACCTCTCTATCTGTGTAACTGCCCGGAGCGGAAGAAAAGCACGCAATTGAAATTTATTGCCTACATTTTGCCCCCCTGCCCCGTTTTTTTTCTTATCCTTCGATTCAATTCATTGTTCTCACTAAACAGGGGGCTCTCTCCCCAAAGACTCACATGCATTCACACAATGTCAATGTTCAACAGATTGTGGGGTTTGATTTTGGCCACTTGTTTGTGCACGCGGCAAACGTGCACACACACACCCATCCCCTAAGCCCTTCCATCTCCCAGGCCGCTCAAACACACCCTGTGACAGCTGTTGGCTTCATTGTTTCCATATGTGCTGTGTTGAGGTGAACACTTACAGGCTTGCAGCTTTTTACCACCACATGCGAAAGACAGACACAACGTGGAGAACTGCAATATAGATGTGACAGAGAATGGGAATATCGACACAAACAACAGAAAAAGAGACAAGGCAAAGAATCGAAAAGGACATAGCATGCAACTAGAATACAGATGGGACTGAAACACAGACAAAACACAAACAACTAGAATACAAATAACAGAAAGCAGTGTCGTCTATTTCATTGTTTCACCCTTTTGACATTTTCTATGTTGTTCCAGTTTTGTCTGTGTCGTGTCTCTGTTACAGTTGATGTGACAAAAAACGAAAAAATGGATGAGACCTGAAGAAATACAGTACAGATGTGGCAGAACTATAATACAGGTTAGATGTGAACAGCTAGGATACAGACGCAACAGAGAGAACTGATACAGAAACATGACAACATTTAAACACAGACACTATAGAGATGTAAAACAGCAAGACACAGAGAACTACAAAAACATGACACACAGAACTGAAGCACAGACAAACTAGAATACAGACACCACAGACAGAACAGAAGCACAGACAAACTGGAATACAGACCCCACAGACAGAACTGAAGCACAGACAAACTGGAATACAGACACCACAGACAGAACTGAAGCACAGACAAACTAGAATACAGACACCACAGACAGAACTGAAGCACAGACAAACTGGAATACAGACACCACAGACAGAACTGAAGCACAGACAAACTGGAATACAGACACCACAGACAGAACTGAAGCACAGACAAACTAGAATACAGACACGACAGACAGAACTGAAGCACAGACAAACTGGAATACAGACACCACAGACAGAACTGAAGCACAGACAAACTAGAATACAGACACCACAGACAGAACTGAAGCACAGACAAACTGGAATACAGACACCACAGACAGAACTGAAGCACAGACAAACTAGAATACAGACACCACAGACAGAACTGAAGCACAGACAAACTGGAATACAGACACCACAGACAGAACTGAAGCACAGACAAACTGGAATACAGACACCACAGACAGAACTGAAGCACAGACAAACTAGAATACAGACACGACAGACAGAACTGAAGCACAGACAAACTGGAATACAGACACCACAGACAGAACTGAAGCACAGACAAACTGGAATACAGACACCACAGACAGAACTGAAGCACAGACAAACTAGAATACAGACACCACAGACAGAACTGAAGCACAGACAACCTAAAACACAAAAAAAGTAGAATAAAGACACAATGGAAAGAAGACAAGAGAGAACTGAAATACTGACATGGCAGAGAGGTCTGAAACATAAAATCACAATACAGACACAACAGACAGAAACACAGACAACACAAAACTGAATACAGACACCACAGACAGAACAAAACACAAAAAAAGTAGAATACAGACACGATGGAAAGAATACAAGAGAGAACTCAAATACTGACATGGCAGAGAGGTCTGAAACATATACCACAATTAAAAGGATACAAACACTACAGACACAAAACTGAATACAGACATGGCAAAGAAAACTAAAGACAGATGATACAGAAAACTGAAACACAGACAAGACATGAAAAAGTAGAAAACAGACAGAAAAAACAACTTAATACAAAAAAAGAGAATAAAGGACAGACACAGCAGAGAAAACTGAAGAACAAACAACAAATAGAATACAGACAGAACTGAAGCAGACACAACAAAATCTACAAGACAGACACAACAGAGAGAATTGAAACAATTAAACAATAAATAACTTTAATAAAAACATAAAATAACTGAATGGCAGAATATGGACACAAAAATAAGATGCAGACATGAAAGAGAATCACAGACATGACAGGCAGAACTGAAACAGACATGACCAACAAAAAAACTAGTATACAGACAGAACTAAAACAAAGACACAATTAAAACTACATTACAGACACTACAGACAAAAGACAACAGAAAAACAGAAAACACAACCGATAAAACTGACACACAGACACAACACAAAAGCTAGAATAGTCACAACAGACAAAAAAAAAACAGACAACAGTAAAACAGAATACAGACACGACAGACAAAACTAAAACACAGATGCAACAAAAAGCTAGTCACAACATACAAAAATAAAACAGACAACAGAAAAACAGAATACAGATGCAACAGACAAAAATAAGAGACAACAAAAAGCTAGAGTACAGACGCACCACAAAAGTAAAACAGACAACAGAAAAACAGAATACAGACACGTCAGACAAAACTTAAACACAAAAACTGACAAGAACTAGTGCAGACACAAAATAAGTGAAAAGATGTAAGAGAAAAAGAGAACTGAAAATAATATAACAGACATGAAAATAAAAAGCTAGAATACAAACATGATACAGAGAACTGAAAGAGACACAAAGATAAAAATCTTAAATACAGACAACATGAAAACTAGAATACCAAAACAATATGCTATATTTTAAGTTAAATCAATTCCTAAATTATAAAAATCTTACTGAGATAAATTTTTGAGTGGCACAAGGAAAAGCACATGGAAACAGGCAGCACAGGTGTGCTACACACAACTGACCAAAGCATCAGCTCAGAGAGTCAGAAGAAGAGGGAGAAAGTTAGAGACAAGGAAACCCGTCTCTGTGCAGCGCCGGCTCAGAGCGGTATCAACCATCCAGATAAGAAGCCAGCGGGAACGCTGTGCTAAAACAGCCCTTCTTAATCTCCCACCAGGCTGGTTCCCTCCCGCACCCCCTCCTCCATGGCTTTCCTCCTGCGCTTGCTCCATCTCTCCGCACAAAGCTTGTCACTCCTCTGTTCTCCTACCGCGCAGACACACGCCCGTTTTCTCTCTCTCCCCCGCCCTCCCGCTTTCGCGCGCACACACGCGCTTTCTTTTCTCCGCTCGCTGATGAAATATACCCCCCCCCCACACACACACACACACCGCACCTCCCCCTTCGGAGTTTTTCCCTCGCCTTTCTTGAGATCCAGTCATCCGCTTAATGAGGCTAATTCATTACTTTGAAACACAATCATTTATCAGAAATGTATTACAGGGACGTCAGGGGTTCAAAATGAGAAATCCTCGGCTCCGTCTCTCGCCGTCATAATCAAATATGTTGTCTGTGTGTGTGTGTATGTGTGTGTGTGTTTGTGTTTTACGACAGCCTGCTGTACACTCTTGACCCTCTTGACTTCAGACCCCTTCTGTTAGGTTGTACATAAGATTTTAGCGTCCTCTGTCCCGGACGCACGCTTTTCTCCTCTGCGCAAAATTAATTTTCCCTTCCTCTCGCCGCTGGAAACCGGAGGCAGAGTTAATGCTGCTCGGCTCTCAGGAAGTACACACACACACACACTCCTATCAGGCGCGCGCACACACACGCGCACACAGCCGTCGTGCTGCGCTCAGAAAAGTGCAAGGTTTTGAAAAATGAGGGAAGACTCGGAGCCATAGTGATTATTCATTAGGCAAAGTAAACGACAAACATCTCTTCTCCTTCGCACACACATTATCAGAGCGAAATCTGTCTGCTCGTTTTCTGTGTGTGTGTGTGTGTGTGAGAGAGAGAGACTGTGCGTGCGTGTGTTTTCACTCTCACTCACGTTTTCTCGTTTTCGCTCATCGTCAGTTCCTCACAATCTCGATATGAGTCAATCCGTCCGTCTGTGTAGCTTACGCGCAAACACACACCTGTAGACCCAGAGGGGGGAAAACCCTGTTGTAAAGGCTTGTGGTTAAACAACTAACCGTTACACACACGATTTTCATATAGCCTAGGGCTCTTTCAACCTCAGAGAAACTGAACAGATCAACAGCAGTGGTAAACAATGTTTAGAAATCTCGAAGTAGCCCCACACGCATAACATTAAGGAAAGTAAACAGCTAGTTAGGCTACTTTTGTGTAGCATTTTCTCACCGTCTTTCTCTTCCAGAATGTTAGCGGCGCGCATTTCCAACGTTGTCTGTTGCATTTCTCTCCACTTTCTCATCTTCTGTGAAACTCATTTTTATATCCTCCAGAGTAATAGGGTGATATTTATTTATTTATTTATTTATATCTCTACATTAAATTTGTTCGTGAAAAGGTACAAGCTAATCTGGGCTATAGTAAATCGCCCAGGGAGCAAAATCTATGGTTTTAAATGCAATTAACTCATCCCACTGATCCCACTTTACATACAAACACAGTTTATAGCTGGTAAACACTTTTCCAAATCCAAAAGAGCTAATATCAAGATTATTTACTCAAGATGTTTGACAAGGATGTAAAGGAAAGATAAATTAAACCAATCACAATCACTACAAAATTTAAAGATCCTCCCGCACAGCTGATTGGTTAATATAAAATTATCTGAAAAGAATAGGGGGGAAAAAACACTTATGACCCTACATAAAGTCAAATAGCACAACTTTTTCCGCCATTGATACTCACTATTAAGTGAAGCCTAAATAAACTATTTTCCTGTATGGATTTTATTTACTCAGAAATACATCACATTATGTAAGTAGAATAGGCGGCTAATGTGGCGTGTGGATTTTAATGCAACATTTGACAAATAAGGAGCTATAAACCAAACCAATGGAAACAAATACAAAAACCTATAGTTAAGCTCAGACCTTGTTTGCCTCATTAAAAGTGCAGTTTCTGAGAAACACCGCTGCTTTTTGAAATCACCAAAACAAACACACCCCTCCTCAAAGGATCATAGGCCTATCTTGACAGCTCTGCCCCCAAAGGACACATGCAGCTGCCCCATCATGAGTGGACACGTCCCTTGCTGGAGACTGGCTAGAAATCTGTTTTGGTGCTCAGTCCGATCCACTTTCAACCGTGTTTCTCAGAAATCGCTTACTGCAACCTTTAAATCTAAAACTAGCCAAATTCGGTAGCAATCAAAAGACTATGTATTTTAAACATGAATATTTTGAGCAGTTCTAAAAAAATAATACATTTTTGTTGACTATGTGAAATTTGTGTGTGTAAACAGAAAAGGAACATTGACACACATTTTTTTCCGTATGCAGCTGCGATTAGCCTTGGCTTTTGTGTGTGTATTTGCGTGTGCGTTTGTGGTCCGGTTGCTCGGGTGATGGTTCTCTTTTCATCAGGGCTGGATGGAGAGATTAATAATGGATGTATAATGGATCTATAAATAGATGCAGGGCTTCAGTCCCTCAGACCAAACAGAAGACAGCGCAGGGTGACACACACACACACACACACACACTGCTCTGCCATTCACCTCGTCCTGGCCCTGGCTCTGTGTACACAGCCAATCTATTCATCTCTCTCCCTCCGCCGGCATTAATAAATGATCCTAGCCCCACACACACACAGGCTTTAAATATTCATTGGTCGGGCGGCGCTGTTGGTCTTGGGCAGCTCTGGGCGGCAGTAAACGCAGACTCAGGCTCTCACTGGCACATTAGTCATGCAAAAAGCTGTCACACACACACACACACACACACACACAGTCTCTGCTAAATACTGCAGAGGTGTCTACTCACCCGTTGCTTCCTCTTCACCTGACGGCTGCCATCTATCTCTCTATCACGCTTTCTCTTCACTATCTTTATCCTCATCTTTGTCATATCTCTCTCATTACCGTCTCATTCTTCCTTTCACGTTGCTGTCTTTCTCTTCTCCGTCTCATCTTTTTTCTTGTTTAATCTCTCTCATCCTTACATCATATTTCTTAGATTGGCCAGACTCTTTCTCATGACTTTCTTGTTTCCCCGTATCATCTACACTCAAAAAAAAAAGTTGTTGAATGAACTTAAAAAAATTTGAGTAAACTTTTCCACGAAATTTAATTACATTTTCCAAACAAAATCGAATTAGTTTGAAACGATTTGTAGTAATCTTGTTGAAACAACTTAAATTCTTTTAGTCAAGATTACAAAAAGAAAAATGGCCATTCCTACTAGATAAAGTTTTGTCATGCCTAATAGAGAAGATTTTGTCAGGTTAACTACTCTGAATTTTGTCAGACCTACTATATATAACAATGCCATATTAACTACATTCAATTTGGTCATGTCTACCATATCTAACAATGCAATGTCAACTACAAAAAGTTTTGTCCTGCCTACTAGAAAAAAAATTAATCATTAAACTTAGACTCTTCGGTTCTATTAAATTAAAACCTTTTTAATGTATACCCATAGTCTACTGTGAAGAAAAAGTGAATGTTAAAGTCACTAAGTTTTGTAAAAATCTGTATTGAAAACTTGAGCACATTTAACCTTGCATGCCTTCTTCAAAGTTCAAAAATGATAATGCAAATAAAACATGAGCATACAAGAGAATAACAGCATTTTATTTTTATTTTTAACATGAGATTCAATGAGTGAGCCAATTAAATGAGGTTGAGAGACTTAATCACCTCTGCTCACCATGCAAAAATGCAGTACAACAATAACACGAGCTTACAAGAAAATAAAACACAGTGTTCACAAAGTGATCCTCAAACACAGCACACCTAACGGAGGAGTTTTGTTTTCAGTGCCCGTGCTTTGGCAGACAATTTACACAAGTCCAGTTCAAGAATCATTTTTTGGAGCATCTTAAAAGTGTAATGGAACTCCTGTGGATGAGTAAGATTTAAAGAGTATATTAGTCCAAGTAGCAGGGCTGTAGCCAATGCTACATTACCTAAACCAGAGAGCACCTCCACATCTTCCAGTACAATGCCGATATCTTCAGGGTCTTCTGTTGCATCAGAAAATTCATGCTTTACAACACAGATCCCCAAAAAGGTCTTCTTGATGTCCGCTTTGTTTCTTGCAGGGTCATCATCCTTTGGGGAAAAAAAATAATAAAAAATTTGTAATTAGCATATAAAAAAAAAAATACTTGCATAAATTATGCCATTACTATACAGCTTGTGATTTTTTTTCTTTTTTTATATGCCATGTTTTTTTTTTTTTTTTTTTATGAAAACTGCAACAGCCATTAAGAAGTGTGTACTCAGTAGGGCTGTACGATTGATCGCATGTGATTGTCATGCGTGTCTCGTCAGTAAAGCCGGTTCTGTGATTAGCGGTAAATGTCCACCACCTGCTTTCAAATGGAGCCGCACTTAATACACAGAGCTGTAGTTCTCTGACAAGCTACGAAATATCGCGTTCATAACCACTTGCGGTTAATCGTATAGCCCTAGTACTCAGCTTATTTTAGAATTGTGGACCTCAATAAAATAGTTCTAAATCATTTAAATAATAAATAACGGTACAGTAGTGTAATAAAAAGCTATAATGTGACATTGAAAATAGATATTTTTGGGAGAGAAACAACCCAATTGTTTTCTGTGAACCAATCGGCTCGTGGCTGTACGAATGTGCTATGGAAGTCATTTGAAAACAATGCTATGGCCTTCAGTCACCAGATCACAACCAACCTCAACACCTTTGAGAGACCAGTGGGTTACACTCTAAAGGAAAATAATACTGAAGCTTTGTAAATATCACAATAATGAATAACTATGCTACCTTAACATCTCTAACGATCACTCAGTGACTGTTTAAATTGGAAATTAAAACAATTTAGATACTTTTTGTGATAAGAAATTAATGACATTAACAAATTAGATTTTTTAAATCCACATTCTCAATTTCAATCAAAATATTTGAGAATGAAGTACATGTACGGAGGGATTCAAGAGCTATACATACTACTTATTTCAAACCAATATTAATTATCTTTAAAAAAAAGCTGGGCACAATTTAAACAACCAAAAAGGGTGATAGCACACCCTTCCCCCATTCTGACAACGGTTGGGTTACTGAGCACAAGCTTTTTTTCCATTTTCTTAAGAACAGTACAGTCCTTGGCACCACCAAGTTGGTCCAATTCTTTGCCAAAATACAGGTTTGTGTATGTTTAATTTAATCTATAAAATCATTAGTCACTTTATTTTCAAACCAACATACATGCAATGCCATTCGCCTAAACTAGTGCCTTGCATAGAATAAATTACTTTATTCCTGAACAAACGGAATGTAATTACTTTGTATGTTAAAGGTATAGTTCTCACAAAAATGAAAATTCGGTCATTAATTATTCCACCTCACATCATTCCAAACCCATAAGACCTTCATTCATCATGGGAACACAAATTAAGATATTTTTGATTGAAATCCAAGAGCTTTCTGACCCTGCATAGACAGCAACACAATTAAAAAGTTCCCAGGACCATAAACATAATAAGGACAATAATAGTCTATTTGACGTGTTCTTGTAGCTTTGCAAAATTACAGTCGAAACACTGAGGTCACATTTAATATCAATGTCCCTGCTGTGTTTCTGGATCTGGGAATTTATTAGTTGGAGGGTACGGAAGCTCTCGGATTTCAATCAAAATATCTTAATTTGTGTTCGGAAGATGAAAGGTGTTATGGGTTTGGAACGACAGAATTTGCATTTTTAGGTGACCTGTCCCTTTACTGTATGTTCTCGGAACTGTATACTGTTTATTTATGGGCAGGTTATGGATTTAGTAACAGCATCTTTCAGCTATGAGCCAATAGCAGGGATGGCAGTCTAAGGTCTTATACCTGAATTAATGTTAAATATAGAATTTGTACTTCTAAAATTTTATACAAATATAAACGTTGGAAGTATTGTGTACATTAAAATAATATAAAATATACTGTATTTAAATTGAAATGAAATAAAATATGTTGGTCGTCCTAGAGATGACCTCTACATCCCTGAATGTTAGTGGAAATTATCATGCCAACTAGATGCGCCCCAGAGACAGATCACCTCCGAAGACCACGTCAACTAGTCAGTCATCGGGACAAGACCATGGAAACTAGACAAGTCCTCTGCACAATCTGATTTTGCTGCAGCCTGGAATTAAACTGATTTTTTCATCTGGCCAGAGGAGAACTGGCCCCCCAACTTATTAAAGTTTCTCTCAAGGTTTTTTTTTTGTTAACAATGGAGTTTTGGTTCCTTGCTGCCGTCACCTCTGGCTTGTTAGTTAGTTGTTAGTAGTTAGGTTAGTTGGGGATGCTTGACTGATTGCACAGACACTACTGGAAGAGAGCTGAACTGGATGATGACATCACTGAATAATCAATGAACTGACTTTTAGCTTAAAAAAAACAAAACTGTTTTTTATTGTCCTCTTGCATTATAGACAAAGTATTTTCCTGTTTAATTATGCTGCTTTGACAATTTGTATTGTATAAAGTGCTATATAAATAAAGGAGAACTGACTTGACTATTAAGAACTTTGCTTATCAAACAGGATGATATCACGTAAACCTAAACCAGTCGCTGTGTGGAGTACAAATGTTTAAAGTGAAGTTAACATCAGTCATTTAAATAATATCTTGGCTTTACAATTTACTCAATATTTGAACATTAAAAAATTGACATTAACTCTTTCCCCATCAGCAGTTTTCTTTGAATTTTAAAATATATCAAAAGATAAAGTATATAAGAAAGTGTCTCTGCTTTTAAATTGAACAAACCATTTTATGCGCAGTTCATGTCACTTCTTTTGCACGTCAAATTTGTTATTACCTGTGATAACTGTTTGTAATGAAAGAGAACTCTATACTCACCAAATACTCCATTCACCAGATCCTGTGGATCTTCATTCAGGTGGATGCATAGCCCCTTGAGAATGCACTCTTGCTTGGTCTCCATTCTAAGAAAACAGACAAAAGTTTTCAGTTTCTGACATTTATACATTTGACATAACACCCTCCAATACACATCTCTGACCATTACAGAGCACTATATCAATAGCTTGTATTAGAAAGTAATTAAATAAAAAAAAAAATTTAAGTAATAATACAACCTGAGACATTGGCACCATCACATCCCGAATGCTTTTTCTAAACGCTCCACCCTTTTTGGTAAACACTTTCAGCTGATCATCAGAAAACTGATACAGTTGGGACAGGAATTTGGATAGTAAAGTAAGGGTTGTGATCCGACGAAATTCAGCATTAATCTGAAGACATAAATTACAGAGGTCTTGTTTATGGGCAATTCAGCAAAGAAAAGAAAAAAAGTTTAAAATGCTACAAAGAAAAAAAAGTATTTAGTACAGGGTCAGGCTGCCAAATTATTTATGACAAATCATTATTGTCGATTATCCTCTTGATATATTAATCTCAAGTAACAGAATAACATTAATTTACACATAACGTACAAGCGCTTGGAGAAACATGATGTTATTAGCTGCCTACACAGACATAAGTCGGTCCATGACCATAATCTAGCAAAAGATATGCAAAACTAGACTTACAATTACCAAAGCAGCGAAATTTATCTCGTACTTACGTCGCTAAAACTCTATTTGTTGTTTAAGACGAGGGCCTTCGTGAACGCGGTGAATTCAGTCACGAACAGGTGAACTCAACAAGCGTGACTAATTTAAAGCCTTGGATTGGCTGCTGCGCGCTTTGATTGGCATCTCAAATCGTTTTTACTAGCGATAAACTATATACAGTTGATGAAGAACTAAAATATACATCTGAAACGTTTTTGTCACCCTAACAACAGCTGAATGCAGAGTAAGAATTTAAAATCCTGTGGGACAGTTTGGCCATTTCTAATGATCGGGGGTGTCTTATGGCACTGGTTTTATACATTAATTTATGGTATTACTGAATATATATTTCTGTTCTCTCTGTTCTGCGATTCTTCATGCTAACTTTATTTGATACTTTTCGTAAAAAAGAGAATGATTTAAATATATGACTGCATCACGTGCTGAGTCCAGAAACCTAACATCAGCTAGAAACGACACACTTAAGAGCTATTTTCATACAATGCTTATAGAAAAATAACTTTCTGGTGCGCAACAAGATGTTAACAAAGCATATTTTAATTAATTTGTTAATTAAATAAGATGGATGGTGATAGATTGAAATGGCCACTTACCCATCTCACATGTACGCAGCTGAACAATCCATCTGCATCCGTTTCAGTTGATGACGTACATCCGGTTAAGACGAACGAAAAATATTCTTGTTCACTCAATTTAAAAAAATCTTGTAAACCTAATTTTTTGAAAATTACATTGTTTATGTTAAATAAAATTAAGTTGGGACCATTTTTACAAAGAGTTGTGTTGTATGTGCTCATTTTAATTAATTAAATTGAACAAATAGCAAAAATCATTTTTTTGAGTGTATTTCTCATCTCTTTCTCATCTCGATCTTCTTTGTTTCATGTATTCCCCATCTGTCTCATCTCTTATTAATTGTTTTACCTCATCTTTCCTGTCTCCCTCATTACTGTCCCGTTCTTCCTTTTAGATTGCCGCCTTTCTTTTCTCTGTCTCATCCTTTTCTGTTTTATCTTTCTCAGTTCTGTCTCATATCTTGCGCAGGACTACCTCGTATATTTCTCATCTTTGCTCTAACTTTCTTCTTTCACTCACATCTTAATCTTCTACCATTCATGTCTTTGTCCTCTTTGATTTTTGCCTGAACTCTTTAATTTGTCCCTTGTCCCTCACTCTCTCATATCTCTTTTAACTTTGTCTTCTGTCTCATCACTTTCTGCTCTCTGTGTCACATCTCTCTCATTAATCTCTGTATTATCTATTTCTTACCTCTTTCTTTGTCACATCTTGATTTTCTTCATATCTTTCCCATTTGTTTCTTTCTCCACTATGCTGTCTCTATCTCATTCCGGTCTCCTCCTGATTTCTGCCTCATTTCTTCTTTTTCTTTTCTTTTTCAGCCAAAACATTCTCATTTGCCATGACTCTGTCTCCTCTCACGTCTTTAACTTTGTCTTCTGTCTCATCACTTTCTCCTCTCCGTCTCACATCTCTCTCATCATTACCTCCAATCTTTCTCATTAATTTCAAATTCGTCTCTTTGTCACATCTGGATAATCTTTGTGTCAACGTCTTTATGTTGTCTTTCACATCTGCCACTTTCAGTTCTTTGCATTGCCTCTTTTTCATTCCCATCCCCTCCTTCTGATTTCTGCCTCATCGCTTTCTCATTTTTTCTCTTCTAAGTCAAAACATTTAGCCTCTTTTCCTCTTTTTTCACCAACACATCTTAAATCTTTCTTATCATCTATTTCTCATCCCCTCCATCACATCTTGATCAATTTTGTTCCATGTTCTTCTGCTTTTACCCCCAGTCTATTTATCTTCATTGTGCTGTCTTTTTCTCACTCCGGTTTCATCTTTGATCTCTTTTCTCCTCCCGGTTTCATCTGTATTGTCTTTTTTCCCCCTCTCATCTTTGTATGTATTATACAATTTATATAAATGTATTTATCAAAATCAAGACAAACAGGACCGAAAAAAAACAACAAAAAAGGACACAGCAGACACAAAAAGCTAAATAGCTCTATAGGTCTGTATACAGAGAATGGTGCTGTAAAGGGTTAACTGAGAGAGTGAGAGTGCTCAAAGCTCACAATGGACTAAATGTGTGTGTGTGTGTGTTTGTGCTCCAGGAAACAGGATGTCCTTTTGTGTGCTGCAGTGTTAAAGAGATGTGAAACTCTACGACGGTAAAGGCCGCTCTTCTTAAAATGCAGCACCACCGCATATGTGCATACGTGTGTACGTGAGAGAGCATACACGTGCATCTACCACTGCTTAGACATCGCAATCCAACAGAAACCCTGCACTGTTTGTGATCTGAAAGAGTCAGAGGACGCAAGAGAAAACCCACGAGGAGAGAGACGCAGACATGGCGCTGCTGCCAAAGAATAATTTATGCACGACTCCGATCACACACAGATGTTCCGAGATAGAGAGAGAGCGAGCGAGCGAAAGACTGCGCTGTTGGGAAAATCTGCAGCGATCAGAGGAAGTCAGCCTAGAATAAAATTCCTGGTGCATGTGTTTGCGTGCATGTGTGCTCTCACAGCAACCATGACCCTGCCCTGACCTCTACTCCTTGCATCAAAGGGGATTATGGGACAGCTAACAGTCTGCCAAGAGTCTGACTGAAAGTCCGTGCTGAAAAACAAAATAGGAAAGATGGATAAAAAACAGACCGACTGGAAGACGTGTATGAGCAAAATCCATATTATCTGTGAAATTTCTTCCAAACAGCATCACAGATTGTCTGCAAGAGAAGAAAGAGCTTATGAAACATTTATATTTGAAAGCATATAGTGCTGGCTGTGAAATTATGATTATTATTCTTATGAATAAATGTATTTATTAATGATTCTACCTTCCAAACTACTTTCATATTTCACATGTGTGATCAAAGGATGACGTTCCGTCTCCAAAAACAATAAATGACAGTCAGACATTTGCGAGGCATCTGTATCCTGGCTGACCCTTCAGTGAACACTCCAGAAGAAATGTGAGGCTCCTAAAAGCATCTTACGTTACGGAATTATGAAATATTGATTATACAGGAATGAAACCATCCCACGCAAATTGTAAAAGCTGTGGTAAATTACAGGGTGGAGCAGAGCAGAGAGTCAGCCGTGATGCGACAACACAAGAACACTGGCAATAAAATCAATAAAACTATCTACACCGCAAGTGTGTGAAGCAATGTGACAAAACTAGAATATTTCCGATATAAATAGCGAATCTGTCTACACTGCCAGCGAGTGAAATTCAGCAACAAAGCAATTTAAATTCCAAGTGTGAAATACAACTTTCGCATTATAACCAACACTTCAAGTGAAAAGTGCAACAAATTTAAAATTCGTGAATTATAATTAATGAAATCTACACTGCAGCTTTTAAATGCAATATAACTGCTGTTATTAATTTGGCTGTTATTAGACACTGCAAGCAAGTGAAGCAGGGTAGTGAATCTGTCTACACTGCATGCAAGCAAAATGCTGCCACAATTCAGTCTACACAGCAAGTAAGTAGAAATGGGACAAAAAAAGTTTATATATAACTTTCGCTTGCGTGTACACATAGCAAGATGACGAAACAAGAACTTTCCCGTTAAAATCATCAAAGCTGTGGACACAGCAAATGCGGGTTGCAACAAATCTAGAATGCTAAACTTCAAAGTTGTCTACGCATAAAACAACTGAAATGATGCATCAAAACTAGACAACTCTTGTGATAATCAGCACAGCTTTTAAAACTTCAAATGTGTAATGCATTGTCTAAGCAATGCAAGCGTGCAATGCGACACAACTAGAAACTTTCCGTTATAATCGACAAACCTGTAAGCCGAGTGAAGCAAAGAGACAACACCAGAAGATTGTTTAAATCAATGACATGGTCCACACTGCAAAAGCACAAACTGGAATACTCACATAAAAGGAAACTCTGGTTTCATTAAACATATCGTCAATTTTTTATAATGGGAGCGATCTAGTTTTGTCACGTCGTGCAGTTGCAGTGTAGACGTGTTGGGTGTTAGAGCCAGAGTTGAGATCTGCCGTGTGCATATGTGAGTGTGTGTGTGTAGTGTGGTGTAGCTCAGTGGAGTGCAGAGATAAGCAGCAGCGTAGAGCGTTTCGGAGCCTTGGGAAATGTGTGTGCGTGTGTGTGTCTCAAAAGGATTAGCAGGGCTGGGGGCCGGTGCAAGGAGGGGGAACAAAATGCCTCGAGGACTGAAGGGCCCACATGAGACAGTCACACACTCACGCAGAGCAGCGGAGCCTCGCTGGCTGAGCGGAGCCCTGTGTCCTGCTCGCTTTTCCTCTTTTCTGTTCATCACTCGTCTCTCTCTCTCTTTCTCTGTTTTCACAACTCACTGGCTCTGTGAAAAATCAGTCGCTCCGCTGAGCAGTGTATGCTGTGTGTGCGCGCTGTTGAGGTGTAACGTAGTTCAACTGAAGTGTTAGCGAGTAACAAACTAAAAGTAACGGCGCTAAATTTTTCAGTAACGTGGTTTTTGGAGAGAGGCATGAAAAACAAAAATTCATTATTTAGTAAGTACGTGCACAATCCTGGATTGAATTTGAATGCCTTCATTTCGATTCATTGCTGACAGAAAGATAGAGCTAGTTAGTCATTTCCCAACACGCTACACCTTGAAACCACATATACCCCAGAGTTACACACCTGTCTGGTCTAGTTAGCCAACAATAGAACAATAAATACAGCTGTAGCTTACAGTACGAACTGTGTGAGAGAGAAATTCTCTCACGCTGAATGGATGTGGTCTTTAGGGAGCGAGAGTTCGTGGGTGAGAGAAACGAGACACAGATTAGAACCGGAAAGAGAGAGAAGCAGGGGGAGATCAGATGTGGGTGGGGGCTGCCATGCTACTTAAGGAAACACACGCAAACACACACACACTCAAATCCCAGTGTGTTTCCGAATGTTGTGTCAATCAAAGCCAAAGAGCTCAACGGGAGGTCCATGATTGGAGTCCCTGGCATTTACTGCAGAAGAGAGAAAGCGAGAGGGAAAGAGATTCGGCTTTTCTGTAGATTGTTGTGATCAAGACTAGAGGACATACTATCCAGCCATCATGGAAAATAATGAATGTATATGTACGGATATAAATTGACAGGACTGCATTGCCTATTATCTTTAGTAGGAGGTTTATTATATCCTATCTATGCTGGAAGCAAGTGTTGTAAGGCGCTAAAACTAGCATGTCCCAGTTATTATCAGTGAAATTACCTATACTGCATGCATGCAAATTGTAGAAACACTTGTACTTGGAGCATCTTAGTTTTTCAAGTCATATGCATGCAGTGTAGACAGCATTGCTGATTGTATGTGTTTTAGTGTGTTACGCGAAGTCAAATGCTAGCAGTATAAACAGCATGCATTGTAGATGCTGTAGATGCATTTTAGTTGTGGTAGGTCATCACATATATGCAGCATAAACAGTTTTGTAGAATATAATGGTAGCATTTTAGTTTTGTCTTTTATTTTAAAAGTTATAAACTGCATTGTAAACCACACTGATGATATAATGGGACCATTCTATTTTTGTCGCATTTCTTGCTTGTGCATTATAATATGGGCTGCCTGTGCTGCTTTCATGCATATACAGCATAGTTTGCTAAGTAGATGTGTTTTATTCTAGTATAGATTCATGTGCGGACATATCTCGATTTTAACTGGACCATTTAGTTGCATTATGCCATGCAATGTTGTATGCAAAGCTTTGTTGACAGTAAAGCATTTTGGTTTTGTCACGCCAATATTTTGCAGCATTTTTATGATTACTGGACTGCATTCGATTTGGTGCAGCATCACATGCTTTCATTGCGGACGAAGTTAAGCAATATTCACACTGGCAGCAATTTTGCAAAGACAAATTTCGTATGATTTGAAATGGAATACGCAACCATAATGTTGAATTTAAATATGCAAAAAAAACAGTGACGCCATCCAGTGACTACCAGTGGGATAGAAAACAGTCCAGTCAGATACCAGTGGAGTAAAGGCCGAGACACACCAAGACGACTTCAAAGAAATAGCAGCGACCAAAGCTGATGTGTTTTTGCCTCGCGTCCGCAGCGTTGGAACAAAAAGATGCACTTGAACACACCACACAGATTACAGCCGACTGCAAACTAACACATGAGAGGAATTAACTATCTATATCAGCAGCTATCAATAGTATACATTTGTCAACTGAAAAAAGGATGAACGAGATCTAATGTTTACTATTTTGAATTTCAGTTATGTTGTTAATTTTCTTCATTTTAAGCGGCTCTTGTTGTTTTGAATATATTTTCATACTGGAATGCTTGGGTAAGATCACGTAACATTAAAACAGCCTTCTGTCTGTGCAGCCTTCATTTACTTCATTTACTAGTTGTCATCACTTTAATGACTTTCCCGTTCAATAAAATGAACATCCAATCAGAGTTCTCACTCTCACGACGGCCCTGAATCGAACAAACTTCTGCTGATGTGAGCCCGACAAGAGCCGACGTGTGGACCACACCAAACACACTAGTCCGACAGAAGCTCGCCGACGGCTGAACATCAGATTGGTGTGTCCCAGGCTTTAGAATATCTACTAACAACCAACAAGACAGCAACTTGGCGACCTCCCTTGATTTAATTGCTGTCAATGTGAACACACCGTAACTACAGCTTTTTGTGTGTTGTATTGCTTACTTGCAGTGTAGAACACATTTTCAGTGTGAAAGCGAAAATCGTACCCAGCTGTGGCGCTGCTGTTGTTGGTGGGGTGGCGTCAACATGTCGACACCAGCTTGTCAAAAATAGCAACGCTCAGCTATCAATCTCCGCACACAGACCCTGGAATACCAGAGCAGCAGTGGGGAATATCAGAACCACCGCCAACGCTCCAGAGGAATGTCTTTGAGACGGAGAGAGAGAATAGCTCCTTCTATCTATCTTTATCAGTCTCGATCTCTCTGCAGCTGTGCTGAGACAGGGGCCCTCTAACTCATGAAGTCCCTGTCAGTCATTTCTCTCCATCTCCCATTTCTGTAGGGGTCTGTCTGTAGCAGGTGGTATTTTGCAAGCCAGCGGGTGGATTTCCCCCCGGTTGGCGGCAAAGGTCAGAGAAAGGTGACAAAGACGAATGGAAGAGAGTGAACGTGAACATGCGAGAGAGATCAAATGGCAAAGCATGCATGTAAGAGTGTGTGTGTTAAAGTGACCGACAAACTTAAAGGACAAGTAGAACTGTGCAGTGGCGTAGGTTTGATTTTAGCATGATTCACCTGTGACTCAGATGATCTCGAATTAACCATAGGAGTTAATGAGCATCGCGGGTATAAATGGGGTATGCTTCAGCCAATGCTGTACACGGAAAAAAAAGCACTTCTTCAAAAGTGGTATGCAATATTAGTTGCTGCATGAACTGACTAGTGCTGGCATGCTGATTAAAACAAATATTCTACACTTATGACTCAAACACAGATTTACCCGTAAGAGGTAATAAAAAGTGCTGCAATAACAAAATGGGTTTGTTTTATACAGTATTATTCAACGGTTCGTGAATTTAACGGGCTGATATTTAGTCCATGGGGATTTGCAAGTTGCATCATTAAGCCAGCAGGAGTTAACAAATGGTTCTTTATTATAAATTCAATGATTCATTCAATGAACAGATTCATTCAAACATACTGATTCATCTGGGTCCAAGCAAGTGACTGCCTGCATCCCAATGTGCATACTATCCTCCCTATCTTCTCTAAATAGTATTGAAAATGACTAATATCACATAGAATTTGGGTTGGATAGTATACACATTGGGACGCAGACACTGTCTTTAAACCTGTCATTGAATTATTCACTCAACTGACTTGTTCAAAAACAGAGTTTTATTTATTCAAACTATTAATTCAAAAACTCTTTTAGAGGTTTATGTGGCAACACCACAAGTATGTGGCTTGTGTAGAAATATTTTTGTTGACAAAGTCACGAGCAATATTAGCATAAACTGACACGTACCGTCAAGTACTGTAAATTAGTAGAAGTTATTAAACGTTCAACGTTTATAGCTAACTACGTCTAGTTAAAATGGTACAGACTTTTGAAAGTAACTCTATACATATCAAGTACTAAGGTTTGTTACCGCCAAAGCAACAGACTTGTGTACTTGCATAGAGTATGTGGCCTTAACCTCTTGACCCCGCGCATGGCCAACCTTTCACTCCCTTTCACTCCAACCCCTCTAAACATACATGGCACTGACGAAATATTGCAAGCGCTTAACTACCGCTCCATCTTTCTGTATCTCCCTCTCTTTCTCTCCCGTGGGTTCATTCATTTTTCATTAGCTGCGCTAACGCAGGCAAAACACTGTCTGTCTCTGGCTGCTCTGACACACACACACACACACACACACACTTTCCCCTCCCTCTCAATCTCACTCGCTTGCTTTGTCTCTCTGGCTTGCTTCCTTGCAATCTGTAGCGCACACACACACACACATACACACACACACTCAGACACGCTCCCTTTCCCTCTCTCGCAATCTCAGCCTCACACACGTTTCCCCGGCGCTCGTTTTCTCTGCCTACCTCCTGCTCACAATCTTTTTCACACACACACTCCCTCCCTTTTCCGCGCTCGTTGACACTCGGCTCTCTCTCCAATGCCATGCCGAGGGGAAACGCTTTCTTCTCCTCTAATTGAAGCTGTTCCGTTGCCATGACGCCGCCCAGAGAGAGAGACACGCGGAGGACTGCTGATTGTTCAGCGGCAGGGCTGTTTTTCTCTCGCACACACACATACGAACATGGGCTGTTTTTTTCTGCACTATGATTGCGAGTGTGTGTGTATTTGTCGGGGGAAACAGCCGTGGTGTTAAAATATTACACCTGGCCATCACAGGCTTTAATGCCACAGGAAAATCTGCACTGCCTGGTTACCCGTGTGACGTGATCAGGCTGCATGATTTTCTAGAGGCTTGACATCCAGGATAGGCCGGTGGTGCTCTGCCTTTCTCCATCCATATATGTCAAGTTCTAGATATTTCTGCTTCAACACATTTTGAGTTCTGGTTCTTTGGCTTTTCTGAAGATTTTGTCTTTCCACATTAACAGGATTGTTTGTCTTTTCTGCTTTTTCGGCTCACCTGCATCAACATATCTCAAGTTCTACATCTTTATGCTTCAACTCATATCAAGTTCTAGATTTTTGAGCAGGAGCTAGTTGCTTAGGACCAGCACATGACCAGCTCAAACCAGCAGCCATGCTTCAAAACATACCTGACTAGCATATGCTGTTTGTTTGTTTTTTTCAACAGGTTAAAGATTATTTCTGCTCCTCCGAATCAACATAATCTCAAGTTATAGATCTTTTATGCTTTGTCACAATCTCAACCTTTAGCTGCTTTGTTTTTCTGTGCAGAAGTGCATCTCAAGTTCTACCTTTTCCCCACTTCCATACATCAACATCTGGGATCTTTTTGCTTTACACAAATTTCAGCTTCTGAAAGCTTTTTCTGCTGTCTTCCAGCATATTTCAGAGTCAAGATCTCTTTACTAATGTTTTAGTTTTTTCTGCTCCCGGACTTTATCACATCTCATTTTCTAATATTTTACATCAACAGATCTTCAGTTTTGGATTGTTTGGACTTTGTGCTTCAGTAAATCAACAACATCATCTCAAGTTCTAGATTTTTCTACTCTTGTGTTTTAACACAACATGTTAAATTTCTCGGCTTTCTGCTTCCAATTTATTTCAAGTTTTATCTTTAGTTCTATCTTTTATTTCTAGTTTTGGGATCCTCTGCATCAATAAACTTCTGGAACTTTTTTGTCATTTTGAATCAATGCGTCTCAATTTCAGGATTTTCAGCCTTTCTATTTTAACACAACTGTTAGATTTCTTTTCCTTTCTGCTTCAATGTACATTATGCTCTTCTGGATCAACATTTCATACTCTAGACCTTTCTGCGTGAATGCATCTCAAGCGGAGTACTAGATCAGCAGAATGAGCTTAACATCATTGTTTGAGTAGTCTACACTCAGGTGGAAATGAAGCTCTGTTTTGACATTTTGACAGAATTCTCGACCATATATCTGTCGCCTTGTAAACACCTGACACAGAGCGTATTTGCACCTGCCAAAAAAACGACCATTTCATCCAATATTACTGGTGCTTTCTCTCGCATGTCTGTCTGTCTGCCTTCTGTCTTGTTGTCTTGCTGCCGAGCGCTCGACTGCATTTCTAATCTGATCTGTTTGGCAGTGGCAGAGGGTTTGGCTTTCAATCTGCTAACTCTTGAGGTCGAGTTCGGCCACACAGCACACACACGGCAGTCTGTTTGTAATGAATGCTGCTCGCAGAGCGTAAATTTGTCTCTCCCTGCTCAGCGATCATTCTTTATTTCTGCCGTCTCCAAAGGGAGACTGTAATCAGGACCGTGTGTGCTTAAAACCAATGCAAGGAACAACAAGAACAAAAAAAGAAAACATACTCCTGCTTTCGAATGCCATTTGAGTGGGCATATGGGTGCAAAATGGTCTGCCTTTATCTGCGCTCTCTCTCTCTCATACACGGATATACAAGCACGCAGGCGAGAACCAGAGGAAGCGCTATTGATCTGTTGTTTTCCACGAGTCATAGGGTTTTGTGATTGGGCCATTTAGTGGTTGAGCAGCCGCCAGTGTGTCTGACCAGACACTCATGGAGAAACATCACCTCCCCTCCAACGTGACAGACTCCTGTGCATCTGCGCCGCTCGTCTGCTTAATGGAGGAGAGAGAGATCAGGCTCAGGTCATCGTTCGGATGTGTTCACTCAACTTCCGCGTAGTGCTGCCGGACCTGTCCAGGGTGAAATGAATTTGAAAATGGCCGTTATTTTGAAAATGACACATGCTCTGAGGTTAAAGGTGAAGTGGGTAATTTCTGCACCAGTAGAAGCAGCAGAAATTGCAAAAAATGTTTTCAGTCAACTGTTTTTTTTTCCAAACACTTCAATGATCCCTTTACACCCACCAACATCTGCCATTGTTCGGTATATCACTGATGGTTCTACCCACAGTTACAGATATCACCATTAAAAGAGGATGTTATTCAAGATGATAGCATATTCTTCTAGCGCAAACAGTAAAACATGGCACAAACAACACAAAGGTTATGGGTTTGATTCCCAGTTTAAATAGGAAATGATCAAATGTATACCATACATGCAATGCTACCTGCTTTGGATAATATGTAGATGTACCCCATGTGCTCAAAATCTGTTGAGATTTGGCTCATTTGGATGTTGTAGGTTCAAGTTTAAGTCCATGGTGGGTTTGAATCCCATCCCCACCCAACCTCTCCAGTAATTTTCCGTCAATGCAAGTGTAAGATGTGCCTTGGTGCTCACTTGAGTCTGGTCGGCAACAGGAATAAACTCCATTCCCGCTCAGTAGTTTCTTATCATTCTCCAATGCTTCTGTCAAATGAATTGGCAAAACATGCATTAAAAGTCGAAAAACTGCAGCATATTGGTATTTACACTGATACAATAAATGCAGATACTTTACCAGTGGCTTCTTGATGTGTGGTCTCTGATTTCAACTTCCTTTCCCCGCCACATTAGTTTACAGACATTCGCCAATGTTTCTGTCTAAAGACGTACCAAAAGCTGCTGCAAAAATGGTCAAACACTGCAGCACATTGTGGCGTAGATATTTCACCGCTGGCATTCTTACCAACCACAAGATATAGACTTTCAAAACCAGTAAAAACGATTTGACCATCATAGACAAAACAAAGGAAAGTAGAATAAAAAACGAGGAACTCTAGAAAATGAATACAGGCAAGAAAGAGAGGACATAATGAGATGTGTGGAGGAGGGGAAAGCAGCTCGCTCCCCTGTTCTTGTCAGGTGGGTTCCCTCAGCAGAGTCAAGGCCAAGAGCGTGTCAGGGCAGCGCTATAAGGGTCTTTTAAATGCCGCTGCCTGTACCGAGAAAGAGAGAAAAAAAGAGATACGAGAAGAGAGATAGCCTTGGCAAGTAAGACAAGCTTGAGTGCTTCGAAAGACCTCGTAGCTCCTGGTTGTGTGGACATACACTGCTTTGTCAAGCAAAAAATGTCAAATTTGATCTTTTTTGAAAAGTTAAATATAAAATATAAAAATATATAATATAAAAACAATATATAAAAAAGATGTAGATTGCGGGACTGTGCTGATACACAAGAGCACAACTCCGTCTGAGATGTGTATTCGTGTGTGTGTCTTGAACCGTGGCAGCCTCTGGCTGTCGTCCGATCTCTTCGATTTCTTTCATACCAAAGGCTGACTCACCACAGCCTCTCTCTCTCTCTCTCGTTTTTTCTCACTCTTGACTCACACTTGTGTTCCTCTCACCCAGTTAATGTTTGAACTTCTGTGCATCAGATGTTGTTGCCTTCCCCTTGTGAGCATTAAAACAAAATGCTTCCCAGAAGAATAGATTTGTCATTGCAAATGCAACCTTTTTTTTTTTTTTTTCATTTTGCATCAAAGAATCAAAGATTCTTTGACACAAATGAGAGATTAGCTGACATACAGTACAGTAAGTATATATTGTTATAAATTTAATTCATAGCATAGATCACGTCTTTGGAAAATTTAATGAGATTATATTGAAATATTACACTTGTTTGCAGACTTTGGCATTTGAGCACAGTTAAAACTCCATAGGAAATGCATTGCAAGATTACCTGGGTCATAATCTCAGATGAAAAGATCACGACAGTGTCCATTTGATCTCTATGCAATATTTTTGATATCAACGAGAAGCAGTTGAGATATTGAAGAGATTGAATTTGCAATCGTCTTTCCTATGGGAAACCGTTTAACAGCGTGTGTTTGTGGGGTTGCGTCTCAAGTACAGAACAGAAATTCTCACCGGGGTTTTCCCTTGTGGGAAAATCACGTGTGTGTGTTTTAGGTTTATTTTACAGATTGCTGGAGACGGGATGTTTGTGCAAGCAACCAGAGTTGTTTAGACGTGTGTTCTCCTTCGGGAAGTCGATTTCTTGCGTTCTCTAATCATACTTAGTGTCTGGGCGGACAGGGGGATGTGATGGAGGGAAAAAATTAAGGGTCAAAGGGAAAACGAGAGTCTGATGTCTGCATTGGGCACTCTTAGATTAGCCAAGTTTATTCGACTGTGTTTACACCAAGATGCCAAAATGCATCCTTTAAGTGTAACTGGGGGAAAACAGTCACCCATCAATTTCATCAATATTGATCACACCCTCAGAAACAATTACTGCCTTGACCAATATAATCACTATATTTATTTATTTATTTATTTATACAGGCAGTTCTTTTTGATTCTTAAAACTGATCTGTTTAGAACCGTGAGATATTGTACTGGTATCGCTACAAGAACGCCCTTTCACCATTTGTATCACTAATAAACTAAACTGTGTTTCTCACAGCGAGTGTCATGGTGGATCCCCAAATCCACTAAAATTCACGTCTATTTGAAAATTTGCTTCAACACTTTTGGAGATGTGAGCTCCAGGGCATCAGCGGCCATTTAGCGCTCATGTCTCTATAGTGGTTAAACAGTGGTTAGTTTTTGGATAATTCTATATTGGGTAATTCTTCCATTATTTATTCCAAAGCAAATAATTTTGGCCTAGGACACAATCACATTACATTATATTTTGACACATTAATGCTTTATTTCAAAGCGTTACTTTTGACTGAACTGTCTAGCAACTTTTATGATGGCTGTTGTTGTTGTTGTTATTATTCAATAAATACTATTTTATATTCATAGTAGTATTTAGTATTGGGAAACAGTGTGTGTGCGTGTGTGTTCGTGATGGTGATTTTTGTGACACTGTTCCATCATTAGATCGCGACAAGTTCTACAAGTAAGCAGTAAAGACTTTTTTATTGGAAGAGACTTTAACAGATGTTCATTTTACTTTCAACAACAGCTTGTAAGACGCAGTTAACAAATGCACTGAGCAGCGCTGTCATCGGAAATCACCCTTAACAGATGAAAGGACAGTATGACAAAGATATCGCTTACCTCAGCGGACATTCAAACTAACATTTTATTGTGAATATGAGATTGAGCTGAAGAATGAATTCTGTATCAGATGCAGGTTATTAGACTTGCAATTAGATCTCTATCTCATAATGCTCTACATATAATACAGAGAGCTTTTAATACAGTAATACAATAAGCTTTTAATGAAGCAACTCAACCTTCCGTAATTAGTTACAACTCAACGAATTAGTAACAGAAACTTGAAAAACTGAGATTTGAATCTGTGGTGGAAGTAAGTATTTCTGCACAAAAGGGTTTTTAAAGACACTCAGTAGTAGATTTTCTTATATATTTACACACTCGTGCCATAGAACTGTTGTATAAATGATATAACCGCAATAATGCAATAATAAATATTTTTTTTAGTGATACAGTTATGAAAATGCAGAAAATCAAACCTGGTCCAAATCTTTTTATGAATTTCGGACTCCGTGTCCACAGACCTTATTCTGATCTTGCGAGGTCAATGGAATAGTTTGGTGTACTAGCGTCCAGTTCTGACAGTTATGGCACTTTTCCACTGCATGGAGAATGGCTCAATACGGCACGGCACGGCACAGCTCGGTTTGCGTTTCGAGTTTAATACCGCTTTAGAGTGGGCGGGATTATTCACATATCTTTATAGCCGCCTCTACTGCTGCGACTCGTGAAAACCTTTTTCATTCTGCGTCACAGCATCAAGCTCTCGCTGGATCCGCTCCTCTGCTATCAACGAGAGGAACATCTGTACTTCCTCAACAGACAGCGAAACAGCCATTTTTTGGTTGTGAAAGAAAGACGAGCTCATTCAAAAAAGTTGGATTCCACCATTTGCTGGTTGTGCTGATTTAAATCTAGTTGGTCTGTTATGTCTCGTGTCGCAAGTTCAGTGACGCAGGTAGTGACGATTCTCTCCAGCCAATCAGAGATCAGCAGAGTTTACACATCATGTTTTGGCTTTGATTTTGGTTTTGGTTCGCTTGGAACCTCAACAGAGGTGGTACTGAAAAAAGCACCAGGTACCAGATACTGTACCCAGTGTAAAGCCCCCCAATAGTGAACCGTACTGTGCCATACCGTGCAGTGGAAAAGCACCATTAAAGAGTACCACCATGAAGCGCATCTCCCTGATGGGAAGGCAAGCCAAAAACACTCTCTCACACGCACACATTTACACACATCCTCTCTTTTTCTCTCATCTCTCCAGCGCGAACACACCCAAACACCCACATGCTCTCTGCATGTTGCTGCCGTCTGTGGGATTAACTCTTTAAATGCCGAAAGCTGTGTTGCAAAACAACACGCGGTCGCAGTTTCAGGCCGATATGGAGAGATGCCTCTGGGGCCCTGAACCAAATGAGACACGACGAGAGTCGTTTTGCGAGCTGTACTTGGCATTAAACCGTTCCAGCCCTGAAGTCTGGCACACGGGGTGCTGGGATAAAGACCTGGTAGCCAGACATGCTGTCTCTCCCTCTCTCTCTCTCTCGCTCCCTCTCTCCGCTGCAGTCTGAGGCCAAGCGTGCAGTGTCAACACACAAGAGGTGTGTGGGCTGCTCACCGCAGACGCACAAAACAAACACAACCAGAAAAACTGCCGCTCAAGAATACATAAATCGACTTGACGTGTGTTTGAATGTGACACTCTTGGGCGGATGGAGAAAACGTGATTTTTAGACACGAGTAAAGAATTGGTTTACTATGCAAGTTAGAGGTGAACAGTATAACAAAAGTTTGGGTTCAGTGAGATTCCAATAAATAAATAAATAAAATTAATATTTTATTTAGCAAGGATGCAATAAATGTATTAAAAGTTACAGTATTTCTAATGTTACAAAAGTTTTAACTTATTTTAAACTTTCTATTCATCGAAGAATCCTAAAAAGTTTCCATAAAAAAATATGAAGCAACACAGCTGATTTCAACATCGACATTAATAAATGTTTCTTGAGCTCCAAATTAGTATTAGAATGATTTCTAAAGGATCACGTGACACAGAAGACTGGAGTAATAATGCTTAAAATTCATCACAGGAATACATTTAATTTATAAATATATAAAAATTTTAACTTATTTTAACTTATTTTGTTAAAGTAATATTTCAGAATATTATTCAAATTTGTGTGTATGAGAGAAAAAAAAAAAGAAAAAAATAAATAAATAAAAATCATACTGAACCTAAACCTTGCAACTGCAATATCATATATATTTATAAACAAACTTAATTATATAGGCTACTTACTATAATTGCAGAAGGAAAAAGTTGTCAAAACATATAAAAGAATATGAACATATACTGTAATAAACATCATTTACAAATACAAAAAAGTGCGAAAGAAAACTTTTACTGTATTTTTGATCAAACAGACTAAATGCAGCATTGTTGTATCATATAAATATGAAACATCACAAAATAACTACATTTTAAACTTAATTATATACATACTATACTGGCACAAGGAACAGGTGCACTTTTTACATTGTTTTGAAAGTGTTTTCTGAACTAGCTACTAGTATGATAGTAGCCTAGTTGCTTTGAACGCAATCCAACTGGTGGTAAGCCATAGTGAACAACTTTAACTTTGTCACACTGTCAATCTTTTACCGTGCCAGAGTACAAAGATTTGGCGGCAAATGGCAGTAGTAAACGGCTGCCGCTCATACTCACGGTGATCCTCATGTGGATGATGCAAATGTAGCACGGCCAGACCCAAAAGCACAATGTGCAGGAGGAGGGATTAGATTTCGCGTTAAAACCAGACAATCATCCAGGCGATACATGCTAAATTCTGCATGCAAGTGTGGCGCAACCGTTTAGTGCATTTGGGGGGTGTAAATTGTTTTGGAGGGATTACTGGCAACGAGGACGTGGAATCAGATTATGTGGAATGAGCACGGAGAGGGAGAGAGACGGGTTCGGAGGGGGCAACGGTATAATGCGCATCTCTGTCTGTAATCCTCATCATTTGTTCCTCTGTTACTAGATTCCCCGTCGACTCTTCCCTCTGACGGCCCGAGTGTGTGGGTGTGTGCGCTGGTTGATCTCACGATGAAACGCTGCTATTGTTCCGATAACAGACTGACAGGAATCACGAGGGAAGGAAGATCGCAGCCGAGAACGACGAACAACGAGGTTCATTCACAAGTGGCTCCAACTGCGAATGTCCTACAAACTGACCAGGCTTGTCCGCCACAAAAATGCACTTAAGTTATTATTTCTCTCTCCGGTCCTAGACAGGCATAAAGTTTTGCCCTCACTGAAAAACGTCGCAATGTTGGAAAACAGTAATCTCAGCGATGCTGTTTTGTCGTATCGTGCAGTTGATCACGTGATCGCCACTGTACATTTGCATAACGGTATATATTTGTGAAATTGAAACTTGAAACTAATTTTTCTTGTTAAAAAAATTAATGATTTTGAGTTGCCTTGCTACTGCTAATTTCTGTTAGCGGGTATGTTGACACTTAAAATAAAACAATAAAAACTACTAAAGACCGGCGCATTATAAAAACACAAGAAAACAAATAATTTTTCAAATTGTTTGTTTTACGCTTTTGAAATCAAAACATAAAAAGACTCACACACGGCCTCAAATCGTGTAAACGTTTACACATCTAGAGCGAAACCACGCAAAGGTTTTGCATAAAATTTTACCATCTTTACACAATAAAAGTATAATGTTTTATGTGTCGGATTTTACAGGAAGCATAAATTTCAACGCTGCTCATTTGTATAAACGTACAGTTCTGCTCAATTTTGTCGCATCGTTAATGATCGTTACTGAAAACGAATGACTTTCATGCAAACTGTCACCTCAAATTGTTGTCAATAAAGCTATGAAATGACGAGCAAGTGACGAGTTTTGTCATAAACAATCACAATAAACACTGAGCAACAGGACATTATTTTGATTGCTTGGTTTCCATTCCACGTGCGTATCTACTCTACGTATCCCAGCCCACTGTGAAATCTGATTGGTTGAGAATTCTGTCCTCATAACTGTTCAATTAACATCAAAATTATTCTAATTGTCTGTAAATGCTTCACATCACATAGCATTTTTACACTGTGGACAGACAAGCTGATCATTGCTGGATGCTAGTTGAGTCACGTGTACGAGGCAACCATGCAGACGCACAGCGAACGCACTATTAGAGGCGAAAGGCAGGAAATTACCAGGAGTCGCGGCCTGTCTGCTGGTTCTCAGAGAGGGTGGGCGGAATGGCAGTGAGGGAGACAGAGAGAGAGACAGGAAAGTGACCTTTCTTCCAAATGTCAGCAGTGTGAGCAACGATTAATGGCTGTTTATGTGCTGGGGACACATGCCAGGATCGTGTGTGTGTGTGTGTGTGTGTATGTGTGTGTGAGATAAACATGCTAGATTGTGCCTGCTGGCGATGCATCAACCCACACACACACACACACACACACATTTATGGCACTACGGTAACAGACTTAAAAAGATCTCAGTCTCAATGTTTTTCTCTGTTTCTCTTTGACATACATCACTGTTTCATCTCTCTCTTCTGGTAGACACACGTCTTTCTGCAGTTCTCTGTAAATGAGTGTTTGTGACTCATTTCACGTTCACACTGCCTTGTCATCTTAAAGATACGTGTCTGTGCATGTCTCTGTGTGTTCACGTGAAAAAACCGTCAGAAAGATGAGATTTTTTTAAATATTTGGCTTAATTCTTGAATATTTGATCAGTATTATTTTGTCACGGCAACTTTGCACAACTACTGCACACTTGGGCTCAAATGTAATAAAAGCATAATAATAATATTTTTTTATAAATTAATAATAATACTTTACATCAATACATATTTACTTTTGATTTAAATACTATGAAAGTGATTGAGGATAATTGCACTCATAGTGATCTCTTTCCGGTGTGCAGGGGTTGAATGAGTCTCGAGTGTGTGTGTGTGTGTGGTTAGGTTGCTGGCTCAAGCATTTCTGAACTGAAGCTCTCAGGGTAATGACCGTGAGTGTAGAGGCGTCATGTGTAAATGTCATGCGTAAATTAAGAGTCCAATGAAGTGTGTGTGTACGTGTGTGTACATTGACATCTATCATGATGAGTGTGAGCCTGTAACATAAAATGTGTATAAAAATAAAATTTGTGTAAAATTTTATTTGTGCAATCTATTTTAGAAATAAATAACACAACAAATAAAATTTATTACAACAATTCACAAATATAATTTACTAATAAAATGTGAATGATTTACTAATAAAATAATGCTATTTTTATTTTATTTATTTTATTTCAGACAGACGGGGAAATAGGCCATTTTGTATGTATGAGAAAATATATGAGTATTCAAATGAAATCAATGCAAATGTTACATGAAAATAAAAAAAACAATGTGTTTGTCAACCAAATAAACTGAGTGCTTAACGCAAATACTTAAATTGATTGATATTAACTTTAGCAACCTAGTTACTATATTATGGCATTTTGTTTTGCCACAACCTAGAATATTTAAATCTTTTATTTGCAAGTATGTGCATGAAGATGCTTTAATGCATGCTTACATGTTTATATTTGCACGTTTAAAATGTTTTACAATATGTCAAAGAGCAACTCATGTGGGCAATGTACATGTTGCATTTTCGGCATTGCCACTAGGGGCACTATTGCAGAATAATGCATAGATAAAGTTAACTATATAGTGACATTTGCAGAAAAGAAAGAAATTGTGTGTATGTCAACATTTTTGCGTGTTTACGAGAGACTTCTTCAAGTGTCACTTTAGGGCCATCAAAATTTTAATCAAGATGTCTGTCAAACGAAAAAACTTTATACGGGGGTGCTTAGAGTGACAAACATAAAACAATTACTATTAATTTTAATGGCAGCAATCCAGTTACCAATATTTTGTCTTGTCGTAAATGAAAAGTATTCTTCGTAAGTACGTGATGAAGATGTTTCGAACTATGCGTTAATTTTCACACCTCAATATTTCAGGTAAAGTTTTTCTCTATGTGTCCATTCATAAGGCACATGTTGCGTTCTCTGTGTTGCCACTGGCTCACAGTCTAAACGTTTCTAACTAGCTACCCAAGTAATTTGGCAAGGATATTTAAAGGTGACATTATCTCCCCCTTCAGTATTGCAACACCAGCGTAAGAAGTGTCGACCACTCGCGTCAATGTACTTGGGTAACGTATGTCAGCTGTAACTGACACCAACTCCAGCAGAAGATTTCTGAACTAGCGCACATGATGGCACACGCTAGTGTGCTACAGGTTTAAGGGCTTGCTGTCACACACACACATAGACACACACATCCACTCGTGGAGTCTCTAAGTGGCTGCCAGTCAGACAGCAGCTGTGAGGGCTGCCTGGTTGTCAAGGTGTCTGCTGCCACTGTGGCAACCACTACATCACATAAAAAACCAGCCGCACATGTGTGTGCGCAACGACGCAGGGGAACAAGGCAAGGTGAAGCGCCCATGGCTCGCTCTTCTTTCGTCATCTAACCTCGCTCTCTCTGGGTTTTTGATATTAGACATTAGGGTCTGAATGGATAATGAGAGTTGACAGCCCACCTCCACTGTCTGTTTGGCTGAATTCCCATCCACAGCCCTTTAACCTTCTCCTTTCTTACCTCCATCCTCGTCCTTGAGATTTTCCCTCCATCTTTCTCCCCGCTCTCATTTGTCCAGAGCTGCTCCACTGTTGTCACGTACATGACGTATGACCTTGTGAACGCATTTCCACTGCCTGCCTGCGGCTTGGTCTCGCTGCTTCATCTATTCTAAGTGAAGGAGAGCAGGCCGTGAGCGGAGCAGGTGTGATTCTGGTCTGTCGTTCACATGTCTTGGCCAGATGACACGTCAGCTTCCTCTTAACATCAAGACTTCTACAAAGAGGGCAAGAATTAAGACTGCCTGACTGATTACAGCCTGGGATGTTCCTGTCTTTTCATTGTGAATGTTTAAAGTAATATACACTCTTAGATATGGTAATTCTTGCATATGCATTATAGTAATACCATGACCATACTATGATAATACAACTGCACTTTAGAATTCAAATGTACAATATAATCTATAAGTGTGTGTGTGTTTGTGTGTGTGTGTGGAAATTGCTAACTAGGTCAGAAACTAAGTTTAAACTGGAGAAATAAACTAAAGCTAAATATATATATATATATTAAACAAAATAATAAAATTAGCAAAAGCACATAGCAAAACTACTAAAACTTTACAATTAAAATGAAAAGTATAAAAGTAAAAATACAAGTTATTCCAATATTTCAACAAATACTATAATAGCATAAATAATACTAAAATAGCACTGGTAAATTCCACATGGTTTTCAGCACCATGATAAGTTCGAGATACAATAGCATTACCATACACTGAAAGTACCAGCACATTACTTTTTGTAAGGGTTTATAAGCATCTAATTTAAAGGGGTCATATGACGTTGCTAAAAAGAACATTATTTTGTGTATTTGGTGTAATGCAATGTGTTTTAAAAACACATTATTTTCCACATACCGTACATTATTGTTGCTCCTCTCTGCCCTGCCTTTGTTGATTTTTACAAAGCACATCCTTCTGAAAAGCGTGGTGTGCTCTGATTGGCCAGCTATCCAGTGTGTTGTGATTGGCTGAATACCTCAAGCATTTGACGGAAATGTTACGCCCCTTCCCATATTTGGAAACACAAATTGTCTCCAAGTAATTATTTTAGTCATCACATGACCCCTTTAGTAAACACACAGCATTTACAAAACCAATAACAGTATAAGTAATTTCTGACTTAAGTCATTTCTGAAAATCATAAAATCGAAAATTAAATAAATAAAAATACACATCCTCATGTCGTTCCAGTTTCTTTATTCAGTAGATCACAAAATAGATATTTATCAGAAAGTCTGAGCTGCTCAAAAAGGGTGTCACAAAGGTATTCATAAATTCATAAGTTCATATTCTCCTGCATTCTATTGCTAAAAGTCTTTGTCTATACTTCTACATATTTTTACAAGTCTTTGGGGTCATACAGTTGATCGGTGTCAATAACAGGCCGAAATATAAGTAGCTATTCACTGAAAAACTGCTTCTCCACCATAGCTCTCAAATGTCATTTGGGTTTCCGCATAATAATTATGTCAATGATGTCACCATGTGACGTACCTCTTGACTGATGTGTTTGAATAATAATCCGTCGTTATGGCACCTGAGATCCATTCCTTTAACATTACTCAGCCCTGAGGTGTTTCAAAGACGCACACAGTTATTGGGAGGGCTAATTGTGTTAAAATAGGTGGAGGTCAGAGGTCGCTGATCTTTAGAGACACGTCTGACGCAGGCCGTGGTGTTTCAAAGCGCCGGTCCATAATGAGTTCTTCCTCTCTGTCAATCAAGAGTGTAACACTAGTACACGGCACGCATCATTACACACACACTCACACTCACACGGGCTGCTTGTGTGTTTCAGCGTGAGTGAGCAGGGGATGTTTTTCACGCAGTTATAAGGAGCATCTCTCGTGTGCGGAATAATCGAATCGCGCTGTCATACGGAAAGAATTATTCCCCTCGTATCGCCGTGCGGGCAGTAATTGGATACAATTTAACATTTGCAGCTGCTTGCCTGTCTGTTCCCCCTCAGACACACACACACACTGTCGTGCGTGGAGCATCGCGCAGGGAAAAGGAGAGGAATAATTTTTTCAGCTCTCAGGAAGCACGCTCACCGTGACAAACGGATTAACGTGAGCGCTCTCTCTCTGTGTGTATGTGTGTGTGGCAGACTGATAGAGGGCTATATAAATTATTATTTCTATAAATGTTGAAAAATGTCACCAGAATTTAGCTAAATGTGAAAAGATTTTTTGGGGATGCCCTCAAAATAAAAATAAAAAAGTAATAAATTACTACATCATTTTAATGTTTTTTATTTTATACATACATTATACACACACATATATATATATATATATATATATATATATATATATATATATATATATATATATATATATATAATATTTACTACATTATATTAATACAACAATATATAATATTTATTTCTTAATGTATTTTTAATGTGAACATTAATGAACATTGGTGACATAAAAAGGGTTAATAAATTATTCCTTTTCATAATTAGTAATAAAAAAATTATTTTGTTATGTGTGCGTTATATACTATAGAGTTTTATATAATTTTAATAAAATTAATAAATTATATATAAAACTTATTTAAAAAGTTTAATACTTTATTTCTATTACATTTTATATATTGTTTTTTTAAAATTTTTATTTACATGTGTATTTTATTGTTGTGTGTGTGTGTGTGTGTGTGTGTATATATATATATATATATATATATATATATATATATATAAAACTGTACCGAACTGTACCAAAAATCGTGACTCTAAAACCGTGAAACAAACCGAACCGTGAAAAAGCTGAACCGTGCCACCCCTAATATATATATATACACACAGTCATGTGAAAAGTTAGGACACCCTGTTGAATTCCATGGTATTATGTATCAGGACATAATATTTTATGCATAAAATTTGGAAGAAAAAAATTTAAGAAATAAACAAAATAATATTTAGAAATAAACAAAAATTAAGGCAAAATGGAAAACCATGTGTGACAAAGTTAGGACACCCTATTATTCAATTGCTCTGCTAGATCAATTTTTAGCAGTACTAACTTGAAGTTATCATTTTCTGTATGAATTTATCAGTCTCTCATCTCAATCTGGAGGAATTTCGACCCACTCTTCTTTACAACATTGCTCCAGTTTATGTTCAAGTTTATACACAGCTCTCGCCACGGCATTTCAGTCAGGATGAGGTCTGGTCTTTGACTGAGCTATTGAAGCACCTTGATTCTTTTGTTTTTCAGTCCTTCTGTTGTTGATTTACTGCAGTGTTTGGGGTCATTGTCCTGTTGCCTGGTTCAGTACTAGCCCAAGTTTAGCTGTCAGACAGATGTCCTCACTTTGACTCTACAATACTTTGGTATACAGAGGAGTTAATGGTTGATTCAATGACTGTGAGGTGCCCAGGTCCTGTGGCTGCACAGCAAGTCCAAAATCACCAGCATGTGTGACTTTTGGTATGAGGTGATTGTACTGATATGCTCTTTAGGTTTTCACCAAATGTGGCATTGTGCATTATGGCCAAACATCTCCTCTCTGTCTCATCTGTTCAAATGGCATTGTTCTAGAAGTCTTATGTATTGTTTAGATGCAACTTTGCAAACCGAAACCGCACAGCCATACTTTTTTCATATAGAAGAGGCTTTCTTCTGGCAAGCCTTCCAAACATGCCATACCTGTCCCATAATTTTCTAATTTCTGAACTTTATCATTGAAGATGTTAACTGAGGCCTGTCAAGCCTGCAGGGAAGTTCTTGGATTGTCTGCCATTTCTCTGAGGGGTGCACGGTCTGATGTTGAGGTGAATTTGCTAGGATGTCCACTCCTGGGAGGATTGTTGTCTGTTTTGAACTTCCTCTCTGTAGAATGATGGACTTCAAATTGTTTGCATTTGGTGCTCTTCCCAGATTCGTGGCAGCAACAACTGCGTCTCTAAGATCATTTCTGATGTCTTACCTCCTTGGCATTGTGTTAACACACACCTGAAGGCTCCAGACCAGCAAACTGCCAACACTTCTGCTTTTATATAGGTGCTCACACTTGCTGATGATCAGTTAATCAATGCATTTAATTAGCAGTGCCTGACTGCTACTGCCCTCTTAATTCTGTTCTAGCTTTCTCACACATGGCTTTTCCATATTGACTTTATTTTTGTTAAATAAATAATGACACAGTGTGATACGTCATGTGTTGTTCATCTTATGTTTTATTTTCCAAATTTTAAAGGGGTCTTATAATGCGATTTCAAGACTTAATTTCTCTTCGGACTGTTAGAAGCTGTTGGTGAACAGATAAGGTCCCTAAAGTTGCAAAGACTAAAGTCTCAAACCCAAAGAGATATTCTTTAAAAAAGTTAAGACTCGTCCATCCCCTCCTAAAATGACTCATTTAAACACGCCCCCACATGTCTACATCACTGTGTGGACAGATCTGCATAACACCACCCAAATGTTTATGCAAAGAAATAATGCGTAACTTTTATTCTCACTGTAGTACTGTAGTATTGCCACCGGCACCATGTCGTGGAGATGCTGTGTGTTTCATTGTGAAAGCACAACTACTTTGGCCTTACAAAAGAGGACACAACTAGTATTTACAACACTGTTCCAGAACAGTTCAACCCAAATATTCAGATGTGTGCAGCACATTTTATGGAGGAATGTTTCCTGAACCCGAGAGACTTGTTTCTACAAAGTGGGGCAATTCCAACTTTTCAAGGACAGTCTGGCGCTTCTCAAAGCCTGTAAGTACGTTTTCATATTTATGACCCTGGACCACAAAACTAGTCATAAGGGTCAAATTTTTACATTTTTTACAAATTTTTATGGTTTGTTAGGATAGACAATATTTGGTCGAGATACAACTATTTGAATATATGGAATCTGACGATTCAAAAAACTTGAAATATTAAGAAAAACGCCTTTAAAGTTGTCCAAATTAAGTTCTTAGCAATGCATATTATTAATCAAAAATTTAATTTTAATAATTTTACAGTAGGAAATGTCATGGAACATGATCTTTACTTAATATCTTAATGATTATCGGCATAAAAAAAATCTATAATTCTGACCCATACAATATATTTTTGGCTATTGCTACAAATATAGGCCTATCCCAGCGACTTTTTGTCGGTTTTGTGCTCCAGGGTCACATTTAAATATTTTTTGCACTGACTATTCAAACATGAGTTTTAAGCAGTGTAGCGTAGACTTTTTGTTGTTTCTCCGATCACGAAAGCAGAAATGGTTATATGTATATAGGGCACGATGCAGCACAATGCATAAAAAGACAATATAAGTCATTATAATCTGTAATTATGTCCCCACTGGATGCAACAAATGCCTCCTTTGTAATGGGTTTTATTGGTTTTCTCTTGTAGTGCTGGGACACGGAATCACAATATGTTAAGGGGAATAACATTTCCATCAAGCTTGAGGTTTTTGGCCAATCACAATGCACTGGATAGGTGGCCAATCAGAGCACACCTTGCTTTTCACACAATGAGCTTTGTAAAAATCAATACTTTTAGAAAGGCAGGGCATAAAGGAGCAACAATAATGTACAGTATGTGGAAAATAATTAAACCGCATATACACATTATATTACACCAAATACACAAAATAATGTTAAGCAATGTCATATGACCCCTTTAAAGGATATGAAAGTACAGGGTATATATCAAAGTATCAAGATTTTTTTTTTTTTGGTATGCATATATGATATCATTCAGAAATATCGATGTAAAAAGTACCACAGTAGTGTTAACTTTAATTAAACACAATTTTTCATACGTTTGAACAGGATCACTTTTGTAATGCTCAATGTGTCTCAAGTATACACATGTATGAGTGAGTGTGTGTGTGCTGTATTCTCACCTCAGGTTTCAAAACATTTGGTCGCCAAAGGCAGCGGTGAGTTAAAGCGCTGACGAAAAAAAAGAGAGAGAGAGAGAGATAGCGCGCGAGCGAGCGTGAGGGGGAAATTGAAAGCAGCAGCTGGCGGTGGGAGTGAGATCAGCTCGGGCAGGAAGCATTAAATCTGAGTCTTTAGGGGTTCTGCAGTCTGTGTGCCGCTCGCGTATATGCGTGTGAGTGGGACGATAAAGGAGCCTCGTAAACCGGCGCTTTAACGACACGCTGTGCTCGTTAAACCCGACAGCAGCCAGAGCGACAATCTGCAATCAGCTCACGTGCGCGCTCCAGAATCAAACCAGAACCCTTTCTAGAACGCTTTGTATTTAAAACTGTGATAGTTTGCGCTACCCTGTTTTGAATAAGTAGCGTTTTAATGCTTTAAAATTATTAACTTGGTTTCCATTACAAACATTGCACTCCAATATATATATATATATATATATATATATATATATATATATATATATATATATATACTTCTGTTCAAAAGTTTGAGGATGGTAAGACTTTTTAATGCTTTTGAAATAAGCATGTGCTCACTGCATTTATTTGATCATTAATACAGTAAAAACTGTAGTGAAATAGTATATTACCATTTAAAATAACTGTTTCGGTTCTAATATACTTTAAAGTACAGGCTAAATAATTCCTAATGCAAAGCTGAATTTCCTGCATTACTACAAGTCTTCATTGTCACATGATCCCACAGAAATCTTTTTAATATGTTGATTTGATGCTAAATAAATATTTCTTATTTTTAGTACTATCAGTGTTCAAAACAGTTGCGCTGCTTAAAATGTTTGTGGAAACTGCAATTTTTCAGGATTCTTTGGTGAATAGAAGGTTCAGAGGAATGGCATTTTATCAAAATATAAATTTATTTTAAAAATCACAGTAGTGTGTGTGTGTCACACACATTCATAAAATGTCGGTTTCTGTTGTTAGGCCTAAAGTAAGTAATAAAAGCTAATTATGCATTAGTATAAAATTAAATTGATTACCCTCGGTAGATAAACCACAAAATACCTTTCTTAAAATATTTGGAGAGATTTAGAATATCTCTAGCAAAAATTCAGCAAGTTTGCCACCAGGAGTGTAGCTAGGTCAGAAGCACACACAATATGACAAAGGTTTCTCAGCTCCAGTCAAGTACTCGTATTGTTTATAGGGGTTGGCCGAGAAAAGCGCAGATTTTCAGAGGCGCAGGCTATGTATGCGCGTGTGTGCGTGCAATAACACAGAGAGGCCTCTAATGCCGTCACAGGGGAGTTTCCAGAGGGACCGGCCTCTCGCAAAATTCATGTCAGTGCTTGAATTTACTGCCAAGCACGCGGTCCGCCCCTCCTCCTCCTCCTCCTCCTCTTCATCCCCCTGAGCGCTTTTCTTCTTCTCTTTGCTCTCGCCGCTCAAGTAGCCTGTAACGCAAACATGCTGTGGGCGAGAGGCATCAGGGATTTTGAAATGGTTGGGAAAAGCTCTGGTACCAGTTTTCTGCACACAATGTCAAGGCAATTAACAATTAATGGGCCTAGGTTATGAACCAGGTGTTGCTGGATTCCAAACACTGGCTTCCCTGTGAAATACTGTGGAGACAGTTTATAATGAGATGCCATTAACGAACACTTTATCATTGTGAACCCATCAGTACTTGATATTAATTCAAATATTAAAATTTATGAATCAAAGTGTCGTGAAATTTGAATACAACAAATACTGAGCATTTTAAAATGCACAGTTCCAGTCCTGGCATCTGATTGATTAATACTGCATTTCAGCGGTGTGAAAGTGTACAATACATTTTGTGTCCAAAATCACATATACTGTTAAGTGCGCAAAAAAAAGTTTGGACTATATTTTTGCAGCACTTAGGGCCAGTTCGTTGTTTTTAGCGTTTATTTGCACATTTTTTTAATGCAAAAATGTGCCCTAATTTTATATGTCATGAACATATATACTGTTGAACATTTGCGCTAACATACCCCAGTACTCAAGGGGACAGTCCTTCGAATGTCTGCGCTCTTCAGGTAAGTTGCAATAAAAATACAGGCTGCATCCGAATTTGCACACTTTCCTACTATATAATACATTATCTGAAAAGATTAGTAGGCCTATGCCCCCAGATAACCATTTACTATTTCCGAACAAGATACTAAAGTTCAAATCCAATGGAAACTTTAGTATCCCATCAGGCCACGGGAAGCGATTTGTAAATTGAAATGACGCAACTGACGTTGGTAGTTCGCGTAATAATGACTACACATCAAACGTATAGTGGATTCCATTTATACTAAACACATTCAGGGCATACTTTTTTTAGCAATCGCAATGCAATTACTTATTACAAAAAGTACTTACAATTTTGGATGCAGCCACAGTTGCGAACTGCTTCGGATTCTAGAGAGGATTTGATTGGTCAGAAGATTTGAAATAAAAATTGTTGAGCCATTTTTGCAGAAGAGATTAACTGCAAGCTTTGAATGCTTATATCTTCTAAATGCAAATGTTGTCACTGTTTTGGAGCACATTGCTTTATAGATAAACTTACGACTAACATATTGATGCTAACACACAATAAAATTAAATTTTGATTTCATGGGGACTTTAACACTTGCATAACCAAGGAAAAAAAAAAGAATGTTTCTCAAACATTTAAAAAACTAGACATCTTGAACATTTGAAGAACATTTCTGAACTCAATGGGAACTTCAGGAAATTGTTTTTAAGTGGGTGCGTAGTGTGTTTCACAAGCCTAAATCTTTTTGCACTAAATCAATAACAACTATTATAGTAATGACAACTAGTAATGCATGACATGCAGCATATATTCACTATGTATTTATACCTTGTCAAGCTATTTTTTTTAATTATAACCAAATTTAACCAAATTTGTTCACACTACCGATATTGGATCTATCAATTAAAATCAAATCCTTCACATTTGTTGCACATATGCACAGTTGTAACTCGCAATGCATGGTTTGAATACACACTTGGTTACTTGCTTGGTAACCATCCTTCGTCAAAAACCCGAACTGCACACCAGGGCATACACACAGCAGGGAGAACCCTTGTGCTGTTGACTCTGCAGCCGCAGAACAGCGTATTTGCTCGCTGGAGTAGGGGTGGAGTGATTAATGTGTGTGCGTACGGGGCCCCAGTCAAGCTGCGCTACTCGGGCAAGACCAAGAAAAATAGTCTCCTGGGATCACAGAGAGAGAGAGAGAGAAGCGCAGGAAAGCAGAAAATGGTTTATGGTTTGAGGGAAGCTTTCTAACAGCTGGACCTTTAACATCGGCCACGTATTTCGAAGATCTGGATGCCCCACAAATACCCCAGGTTCAGTGTTTCTGAGGCTTCAAACGATAATGCATCAGGTCCGCCTATAATCCTATGTAAACCTCTGGACATCTCTCCAGAAATGGCCCTCTAAGGCTGATTGTGCAGATAAAGAGTCGAGAACAAAGAATCTAAGCGTTAACAAAGAGAGTTTAAAATGTAAGAAAAGTGTTATTTCGAACATCATTCATGTTTTAAATCTCTTCTTAGAGCAAGTGAACACCCCGTGGAGAGCCAAACATGATGGAGCTTTCTGGAACCCGGAGGCCCTGACAGGTCAAAGTGTCAGCCTGTGTTCAGCATTTAAACAAAGAGAGCTTTTATTCATCTTTTCTCGTGGATAGCAGCCCTGAGGCTGTTGGGATAGAGCTGGGATTAGGGTTACGGACATGGTAGTGTTCAGAATGTTTACAGGCTCTGCGGTGAACATTAAGCATGATAAACAGGTCCAGTGCTCTTAAAAATAAAGGCTCTTAAATGGTCCTTTGCAGCACTTAAACGTTCATGTATAAGATTAAAACAAAAGTTCTTGATGTCTCATTACAGGTTGTTCAGATAAGGGCTTTTTAAAGCAAATTCCAAATGGTTTTCAAAAACATAGAAACCACAAAATTCTGAAGAGGTTCTCCAAAGACATCAAGCAGTAAAACATTTTATTCTTAAACCTTTACTGAAGTCAATTTGAGTGGTTTTACTAGAGTTAGTAGTTGAGCAGTGTTTCTGGGTGGATGTTGAGATGTTCTGAATGGTTTTTAGGGCATTGCTAGTGTGTTCTGGGTGGTTTCTAAGATTTTGCTAGGTGTTAGGTAAGGTGATGTGCCAGTTCCAGCACACGTTCTAAATAGCCTAAAATAACCAGGTTTTGGCTGTTTGCGCTGCACAGATCGATCGTTGTATGACATCTAAGTACCATGAGAGCTATAGAGAGCAGAGCAGACGGCTCCTTATGCTTTCGAATGGTTCTCATGGTACTTTGATGTCATAACGATCGGTCTGGGAAGTGCAAACAGCCAAAACCTGGTTATTTTAAGCAATTTAGAAATCCTGGCAGAACCTGTCCCTGGGAAGTGGCACGTCTAGTCACCTTATTGTTAAGGTGGTTTCTGGATGGTTTTAAAGGTGTTGCTATGTGGTTCCTGGGGTATTTTGGGTCGTTTTAGGGTGTCGTTAGTTGAGGGTGTTCTCAGAGCTGTTCGATTTCGGCCTCAATTCAATACAATACAATACAGTAATTGAGATAAAATGAATATTGCATCCCATTGTGCCCCCTCGCCAGCGAGTGCTTTCACTCCTCCTTAAAAGCACAATTTCATGTGCAAACCAATCATGTAACATGACTTTTGAAAAATGGGACATGCCGATTTATTAAAATTGATTAGATTTATTCATGTTTTGAAAAGCGTGAAAGAAACTTGTGCTGTGCCTTAGGATGATTTTATCTTTTAGCTCAAGGTGTGCACCTAAAATGGTCATACTTGCCGAAATGTGTCAAAATGCAGTGCCTATAGTGAATATTCACACCCTCATCGGTTATGTAATCAGTGAACGTAAACAGTTGAGAATGAAAATGTGTGCATAACAGTGAACTGGATCCATATGGCTCTTAAAGTGACTGGGCCATATTCCTGCTGCTGACTGTGTGCTTAATATTAATAGTATTTAAAAAAATAAATAAGACAAAATCACTCATGATTGAAGGACTTTTCAGTCCTCTTGACTGAAGGACTTTTGTAGCTTTAATAAGAAACAAAGGAAGCTCAATTCTTATAGTGAATACTATGCTATTTTATTTCACATGTGCTTATTAAATTTCTGTAGAAGGCTGTTAACTGAATTTTTTAGACTTGCATAAAACTTAAAGCACGGTTTGTTTCATCTGTATCTATTTTTCTGTTCTATTTTTCCTTTGGATTTTGTCAATCATTTTTGAGGACTTTTTTATATTTTATTTACTAATATGAGTTACTCTAGTATTCTGCTGTGGCATAGAGAATTGTGACATTTCTCTGGTCTCTAAAATGTAAATGTCATAGCAACTTTTTGTACAGATAATATATATTTAATACATATGATTTTCTTTAAATAAATCACTCCATGTTTCTATGATATTATATTCTCTAGATATGCCTCAGGCCTTTTCTTCAGTGTCCATGCAATTTCTTTATTCATTCTTTCATCCACCAAGTGAAAGTGAACTCTTAAAAAAGTAACAGCGCTCCTCCCTTGAAGAGGCCTCAAAATCTATGGCATCATTGAAATTGAATACTCAAGTTCTGGGAATAAAATAATACTAAAACCCAACAGCTTTATTTTGTTGTTGCAGAGAAGCACTGTTTGAACGCAACAACTGCGAGTTTTCTCTATAACTCTAACGTGCCAATACAAGGCAAGCCAGGCCAGAGAAACGAGAGGATGTTGTGTATCTCGTTGTCCTCTCGCTATCACATCTGCTACCCCCCTCCTTCTCCGTTCTGGCTTGTATTCATCTGAGAGCAGTCGAGATTGTGCCAGTGGCTTCTTCAGGCGGCCCACATGACCGTGTTTATAGACGCAGTTTCAAGGTTGCTGCCCCTGACGCACATTCACACACATACTAGTCGTAAACGCGCCTGTGCACACACAAACCACTCGGGGAGCGAGAATAAAATTGCAGAGGCGAAAACTGAAACAAGATTTTCTTTCCCTCGTGGGATGAAAGTAGGGACGACACAAATCTTTTTAAACCGACGCAGCCCAGAAAGGTCGGGTAACATTCCAGTGGGGCAATTAGTCAGCGTGTGTGCGCGCAAGAGCATGAAATTGGAGTGTGTGCTCAGATTTGTCGATAGCCAAATGTGCTTGGACTGCACAGTCTGAAAAACATCTGACTGTCTTGTGCACATAATTTTTATGCTTCAAAGATCACATGGAATCAGAATCAACTGTAGATACTTTCTTAAAGCTTATTCTTGGTCTTACTCGGAACGATTAATTGGTTTTCATGTTATTTAAATAAAATAGTTCGCAGCTCTTGGTCCATGTCTGTTCGTGTTAACGCTAATCTATATGTTAGTGTACTCCTGAACATTCACAAGTTAACTTTTTTGTGTATATACACATATATAAAAAAAAAAGCAAAGGTACTGATGACATTATCCTGCACTACATAGATTTTCCTCCAATCAAACGCTCTTTAAAATTAAAAGTGCTTTTCCATTTTAGAAACTGGAACTGACTAACAAGTTGTAAATCATGCATGTAATGTAACTAAACGTTACTGCCAATTTAAAATAAACAAAGATGGGTGATTTGATGAGCCCCGCCCAAACTTCCTGTTTCAACAGGAAGTACAAACAACACAGGGCACAAAACCGTGTTAGTTAAGCAATTTCATGTAGCCTCTAATTAAAAGGTAATTTTAGCACAGTGAATGTATTTTATAAACACATGCGCAGATGTGTATATTATGAAGATTGTTGTGAGTGAGATATAATGACGTACAGGTGGATCTCACCGAGTGTGTGCATGTTTGTGCGCTAGACCTGATTTATAAGTGTTGCTGGAGGTGTTGTTTCCTGCAACCTGATACGCAGATAGCGTGTGTTTTCTCTCTGTGTCTCTCTCTCGCTTTGGCCGTATGCCCGCGTCCTTGTTCCAGCTCGCCACCACTCACGCCTTCAAGCCACGGCTGCTGCCAGCGTCTGACTGCATGGACAGATGGGAAGATCACAGTTACCTACTGGAGAGCACAACTCCTACACGATCTGCGAGTCTGTGTGAATGTGTGAGATACAGAGAAAACTAAAGGAGCGGCTCCTGACGGCGTTAGAGGCCATTCACTCATGACACGCTCTTATGCTATGTTTGTTTGCTAGTGTGTCTGAGATGTTGATATACAGTTACAGCAGTGTCCTGCAGTGTGACATGCTAAATCTAATATATGCATATACAATGAAAAAAATGTGTCATGAAAAAATAAAATGATTCAATTATTTTAACAGTTAACGCACTGGCCCCACCCCCAGACCGGTAGCCTATGTCATCTTACATTTCATACAGGTGATTCAAGATATTTGGGTAAAAATGCCCCAAATGAGTATTGCCTCATATTTATATCATATGATGAAGGATATCACATGACCAGCCAGAGCAGTAGGCCAGTCACAGGAGTGTTTTTTTGTCACGAATATCACAAGTTTTAATGTGATTTTAAACATCAGTTCAGTTAAAAAAAGAAGTCAATATTTTTTTTATATTTTAAACAAAACATTGTCTGTTTTACTCAATTAAGCAAAAAAATAAAAAATAAAATAAAAGCCTGTCTTTGAGCTACAGAGTTGTTTAGTTTCTGAATGAATCTGTGTTTTGACCGAATCCAATTATTCAGTAGTCTGTTCATAAACTGAGCCTTTTACTTCATAGCTGAATGAATCAGCAATTTGAACTAATTGAAGGAATGAATGACTCCTAAAGTAATTTACCACCGACAGGGGGCAGTTTTAGTTTCTTAATTTGAGTTTCATTTAAAAAAAGAAGAAGAAAAAAAATAGAATAAAATAAAATGAAAAGAAAAAGCAGGTAATTAATCTGTTTTCGACTTTCAAAAAATAAATAAATACTGAGATTTTCCTCAGATTATCTTCTTCCATAGATTATGTTAGGCCATTTAACATTTTAATTATAATTTTTGTATTATACAGTTTTTATATGGTCAAATTACTGCATAATACCACATGAAATATTTATAATGATAATTATTAAATACATTTTTAAAAAACACTGTTGCACAGAGGACTAAAAAGACTAAAAAGAACCGGTTAATAAGAGTCGGACATCGCTGGTCGCGCAGCGAAGATAATGCAATAGAAAGGTTTTTGCCATTTATTGTCTTTTCTCTTTTCACATTCAGACCGTGATCTAAAACCTCATTTTGTTTACCGTAGCGCTGTGGATAACCGCTGGGAAAACCGTAGGCGTTCAAAAGCGTTAACAGAACCGAATGTCATGAAAATCATTCGGTTCCACTATATTTTCTGCAATTTCGATTCCCAGCCCTACTCACATGACCAAACGCGTCCAAAAATGTCAACCGTGTCTCATTCTTCGCGTATTCTCTTATCCTCATGCGTATCCTGTATTCCCTAAAAATATCGGCATACACGCTCACCAGCCCCCACTTGCCGGCACGCACACACACTCGAGGGCAGCAATATCCTCGCAGAGATCGCGCTGAGCTATTAGAGCGCGCCGCCGAGGCCCCCAGAGACCCACGCTCTCTGATTTCCTTTCGCAGCGCAGAATAATGCAATCCTTTCAGCCTGCCACTCTCTCTCTCTCTCTCTCTCTCTCTCTGAGAGCTGCATGTGGCGCTCTGAAAGGCCCTTCGCAGAATTAATTAGTGTAGAGGTTACCTAATCCGCCAGAGAGCGTTTTTCCTGCCTGCCCTCAAACCAGCAATGTGCGTGTCCACGCCAAACCCCTCTCAGAGATGGGCACAGCACTGACCCTTGGAACACACACACACACAACCTTCCGACAGCTGCAATAAAGTGGATGCCCAGTCTGCCCCTGAATATAACACCCTACCCAGCGCTCTGCTGGTCAGTGACACCTTTTACATTGCACTGAATATGTATACTTTTCAAAAGTAGAGTATCCAAAAATGAACATTAATGAGTTTTATGTAGCCTATAAGTAATAGGTGAAAGTAGCTGCTCAGATAACTTTTATTGATATTCTGAAATAGTCATGGTATAGGCTTAGGGCTAGGCTATTCCATAAGGCCAAGGGAAAGGAGACAAAATATTTGTAAATGCTACAAATGTAGTTTGTGGAACGACATGAATGTAGTTCATGGATATAAAAACGTGACTTTGTCGCATAAGCACAATGTAAATTTGCAGTGTTTGATGACAACAAGTGCAGAAAATGCAACAAAATTAAGTCTGGAATTAAACACTTGATTCAGTTTTCTCGATAGGGAAATTGTTAGATGTTATTATTATTATTTAAAGGAAGACCTGAATCCATTTGTTGATGGGTCATATGCACAAATGAGTCAAAGCAAGCAAATGTCAACAAAATAAATTTTTATGTAAAAAAAAAAAATCTTATATAAATTGTCACATTGAATTAGAAATGAATTTAGCTTATGCTTTATGAGAAAAGAAGCCCAATTTTACAATTGGATTTAACGAAATTGTTGCATCAGAATCATAGGCTGTTTAAAAACATGGACGTAGTGTCCGTGATGTCACCCATAGGTTTCTAACAAGCATTTTTGAAACCAAAAGTAGGCGGAGCCGGACGTGGCAATCTTGGCAGCCACTCCTGGACAGTCACTCTTGAACGGTTTATGTCGAAAATGGGCAAAAAGGCGGGGCTACAGAGACAAACAGAGTGCATTACGTCACTATGTTGTTCGTGCAAATAAAACACTGACACAATGATGAACAAGTAATATTCGCAAAAGCATATTTGTTTTATTGAATAATTAAGTAAATATAATTCCTTAATTTAACTTTGTAAAGAAACCTAATTTCTGGCTACTCTCTGCTGTCTCAGACTATGACATCTTCACCTGTGTCAGCCACCGTAGCTTCTGTAAAGGGAGGGGTGAGCGGGGGACTGAGCAGCTAAAATTTACACACTGCACCTTTAATGCACATATTTACCAGAATTAATTCTGCCCCGCTTCTTAAAAGGGTCAGATTATGCTCTTTTTCAAATTCTTGATTTTGTTTAAGGGTGTACTAAAATATGCTCTCATGCTTGGTGGTTCTAACAACACATTATTCTTCACATAATTTTCATTATTACAGTATTTTTCTCCCCAGCCTGGCACAAATGGCTCGATTAGTTCCAGGTTCGTTGAAGGCCGACCTTCGGAAAAACTAAATGTGATAAATGTGAAACGCTGTCCCAGTGCATTGTGATTGGTGAACAGCTTAAGCCATGGTCACACTAGACTTTGAGAATGAAAAATTTGCTCGGACAGTGCTGAAAAAATTTGAATTTTCTAATCTTTTAAAGTTGTGTTGTGTAAAACAGGATGATGCGTCACTGCTAAAATGAGTGATTCCTCCATGTTTTACATTTCTGTACTGAGAGGTCACTTTGTGACGTTTTGATCTTCTATTAGTGCCACGTGATGCAAATTCACAGGTCAGAGTTCACCAAACTTTAACTTTGCTACTCAGCGAAATATCTTCGCATGGGTTTGGGGTTGGTCTGACACATTTGCAGTCATGGAAGGCATTGGAATAAAAAGTCTATTTTCTAATACTATTTAGGGCAGATAGGCCTAGTATGCAAATTGTGATGCAGCCTAATGGGCAGCGGTCACCTGATAGATACCTGCACATATCAGTCAAAATTCAAATATAGAATAAATTCATTTGATTGGTAAACCAAATACAGATGTTTCGATCTTAAATGGTAATGCATGGAAATCTGAATTTATGGGGAAATCTCAACTAAATATTAGCTCTAATATGTGGTGGGGTTGGTGAATTTGGAGATCTGCCTTCCAGTCAATCTACTCCACAGTCAGTAACGGGCCCCTTCCTTGCTCGGGCCCCGTGGCTTCAGCCCCACCTAGCCCATTGGTTAATACAGCCCTGAACAGGGCAAATAAAGCTCTGCGTCAGTGTTGAAGGTGTGAGGTGGACGAATCTGTTTCTCTCTGCGCGCTCTGATCGAGTCGAGTCCCGTCAATGTCACAGCTCTGACTAATAGATAAAGAGCGGATTAACCGTCTTAACACGGAACCCGGGGAAGGGGGAGGGTGTAATTACCAAGCCTAATGTAATTTAATTGTTTTTTAATTAGATGGCCACATTTCTTCCCTGCAGTCCAGCTTCCGCAGCGCTGGGCCGTGTGTGGCTCTGTCCGCGGTCGTCAATTACGGCTACACGCAACATTTGAGCTACATTTGACACATCAGAGAGCTAGAAATGGCCAATAAGTCAGTGACATGTTCATTTCCATATTTATTTACAAGCACGACATTTATCAATTCTCATAAGAGTCAATTAAAATCCATTTAAGCGCCTTGTTTATCTTTTGTGATTATCTTAATATTTATATTTTTCCTGTCATATTTTTATTACGTTGTATTATTACATGCTAATACGTAAATATTACTACATTTATAAAATTAGCTGTTTAACAATTTTATTAAACTGTTTTGTCAAGTACTGCCAATCGTGGTAAAATCAGTGCATTGCGTGGTATGTTGCGTTAATTATTATTATTTATTAGCCACACTGCTCTCCAGCTCTTAACCACAACAAATGAACAGGTCCAGTTTAAACAAACATCCCTTGTTTTTTAATCGCTTCACATTGTTAAAAAAGGCATATTGTAAAAAAAAACAATCGTGACCACTCAGAAAGTGGACAGAAAAAATAAAGTCCTTTGTGTGTGATTAACTAGAGTAATTAAGATACACCTCTTCAGTTCAACCAGCTGAACGATCCCATCTGAAAATAGACATCAGCAGTCCATTACTGTGCCTCAGATACAAAAATAATTCCCCCAAACATTAAAATTATCAGTGTTTAGCCTACTCTCAGGTCGTTGGGGATTTGTTTTATTTATTTTTTGTTAATCATCCCTACGCGCGATTTTTCTATAGGATATACAATGACAGTCAAGTCAAAATGGCTGCCAAGAACCCAAGAAGGACTGGTAAAACAATTTAAAAAGAACCCTATTAGTACAAGAGTATTAACGAAAACATTGTGTGGCCATTCCTTTACAAACAAGTAGGGGATTTAAGCTTATAGGGCTTAGTAGAAAGGAGTTTGACAATTACATTAAAGTTAAGGAATGAAAACCAAGCCTATAATGTCCGTATTGCTATCAGACCAACAAGAACCTCCCTCACTCCTGCCTAAGGCCTCTAATTTCCGGCGAACTCTTCATTTCCTGTTTTGTCCAGCAGCACAGGATGTGGCTGTCTCTCTCGTCTGTTGTATAGGGCTGATCTGATGGCAGAAATGTCGCTTTGGAATTTAGACCTTAATCTCCGATTATGGTGATAAACATGGAGGTTTAATAATCTGTTTGTGCATGAATTAATCAGAGCAGCCATATAATTGCATGCTCTATTCGGTCTAAAAACATGAAAATACATTCCCAAACCATTTTTTTTTACTTGTGTACTGGAACATATTTCAGAGTGAAATCAACAAATTTTGTTAATGTTTTTGATATAACAAGCAAAATAAGACCAGTGAGTAAATATGGTCAGTTTAGTTGTAAATGTGACTAATATAAAACCACAAGATGTACACAATCTTTTATTGCCGTTTATTTAAAGGAACTTTTTTTGGTAAAATATAAATACAAATGATAGCGTATATAATTACAAAGTCCGAACACTTCTCCAAAAAAACAATAATAACACACGTCAGAAACAAGTTACTGAAATAGTCACCCCATTATTTACAAGTTCAAGCATGTCTTTGCCTAACAAAGCATCAGGTTAGTATTTTACAATTACTTTAATATTTTACAAAGAAAAGCCACGTCAAAATATCTTAATTTCTACTCATAAATAAGTGACTTAGTCAAAGCAACAGCTTGCGTACAGCTTTGTAGATTAGAGTTTAACACGGGAGACCGAAAAATCCCACACTGGTTACTGGGTCAACACCATAAGAACATCTACTCCAGGAGAGGAACATCGCTGATGAAGTGCGCTAATTAACTCTTGATGAACCGAAGGGGCTTCTGGCCTCTGTACACCTCTAAAGTTGACATCACAATTAAAACCCCATTTCAACCCGATTATGTATTTACAACATTGTAACTCCAATTATAAAATAAAGACCTGACTAAACAAGACAAAAAAGGCAGCGCATATTATATATATATAATATATATAATATATATAATACACACATACGCATAAACACATTTATTTATTTATATATATTTATATATATATATATATATCTATTTATAATACACACAATTAAAATACAGTGACTGTATATATACTTATATTCTTATTTAGAAAACATCTCTTTTAAATGAAAGAGTTCTTCGTTGCGAGCATGGCTTCATATCTCAGAGTTAGCCAGAGACATTGGTCCAATTCTCAGGTACGTTCTCTTTCCATATCTGCAGACGGTACACTATGTACAGGTTTGCATCGTCACCAGGAGAATTAGTAAGCAAGAAGAGCGCAAGAGTTGTTCCGAAACCTTCTCGAAGCCAAACAGAAAGATTAGCTGCACAGGGACCCAATTTCGCCTTTGGCTACCAGTCCAGAAGTTCCTTGAAATGTCAAGAACTGCCTCAGAATATCCTTTTTCTTTTGCTTTAAGTTCACCACAGGTCTCCAAGGGTCCTTCCGAGAGTCAGTATGAGTGTGCGTGCATGTTCAGAAGCTCATGAGCGTGGTCTGGATACTGGCTCCCAGCGGTCGTCCAAGCATTCGAGCGACGACCCCAGCAGCGCCACCAGCTCGGCGCTGATTTCCACCAGATCCAAGAGTTCCTTGCTGTCGGGCATGAATCCCTCGAGCTCTTCCGGACAAGAGAACAGCTGACTCAGAGACGCCTGCTTGTAGAATTCCGCCTCGGCTATAGTCACTACCTCGATGTGCGTGAATGTGGCGCGAAACGTTCTGGCAGACATCTTCAGGCGCTTGAGAACGTCTGAGAGCAGCAACCAGTTTCTAGGTCTGAGAAGGAGAATGAGAGAAAAAGATTAATTGGCTGAAAAAGAGAGCAATGTTTTCATGCTAGTTTTCATCACTACGTAAAAAAAAAAAAAAGGTTATTTCAGGCTTAGTTTTATTCGTGGCATTATAAAAATAAGATGCGCAAAAATGGCACAAATTTGCAGTGTCCATGTGAGCGCCAAGGCAAAATGTGTCAGAACATGTGCACAAACTTAAAAATATAAAAAATTGTACGTGCACATACACCGTGTCAAAAGCTTGCCCCAGAACAGACGCGCATTCAGATAATTAGACAAAATTACACAAAGATTCTCAAGGCCTTCTCTTGCCCAGGAACACAATAGGCTTCACACACACACAAAGACCGTAGACTGAGCCTGTCAGACGCACGCACACACATACACAGAGGGGAAGGCAGTAACAGGCAGTGCTCAATCGATGGCACTTGAGGCGGTCTGCGGCTCTTGCGGAGCGCTGAATGGAGTGGGAGAGGGAAAAAGAGAGAGAGAGAGAGCGAAGGAGAGTGCGAGCGAGAAGGGGGAGGAAATGTGAGGAGAGCAGAAAGCCATTAATACTGCATCAGCCAGCTGCGCCGAGCGAGAGGGAGAGAGAGCGAACGAGGGCGAATGAGAACGGGGGAGGGGAAGGCCAGAGACAAGCGCAGACTGAAGATTATACACAACAGTGAGCGCGGCAGCTGAGCCTGGGAGCGAGACAGCGAGAGGGTGAGCAAGGGAGGGGTGGCGAGAGAGCGGAGCACGATAACGGCAGAGCGAGAGCCTGTGTGGGAGGTAATTAGCTGTGTCTGTTTAGCAGCGTGTCACTAGACTGTCTCTCTCGCGCACGCTTTTGCTGTCCTCGCTCTGTTTAAGTGCAACGGGCCTCACGTCTTTGCTAATGCTAAACTAACGTCATCCCCGTCAGTCAGTCGACACGCTACGCAGTCATGCAGTTCTTAAGGGAAACACCTGTCATGTAGGTCAAAGCTAACTCACGTCAGGTTCAGCTATTATGTAAACCAACAATTTGTCTAGTCACGATCAAATTTTGACTTGACTTTGACTTTTGGGATAGTTCAGCCTAAAAAGAAAATTCCGTCATTAATAACTCAACCTCATGTCGTTCCAAACCCATTAGATCTTCGTTCATTTTCGGAACACAAATGAAATTTTTTTATGAAATCAGATTGCTTTCTCATCCTGCATGGACAGCAAGACGTTCAAAGCCCAGAAAGGAAGTAAGGACATCAATAAAATAGTCCATGTGACATCTGTGGTTCAACCTTAATTTTATGAAGCTGCGAGAATACTTTTTTGCGCAAGGAAAACTTTAGTCAACCATTCTTCCTTTTCCGTCTCATTCTCCACTGCGCATTGACAGGAGTACCACCCTTATGTGTGGTGCTCCTGATGCAGGAGCTGGCGTTTTGACATACAGCGGGGAAAATGTTTATTTGATCCCCTGCTGATTTTGTAAATTTGCCCAGTTGCAAAGAAATGAAGGGTCTGTAATTTTTATGGTAGGTTTATTTTATTTTAACGGATAGAAACAGAATACCAACCAAAAAAAAAAAAAAAAAAAAAGACCAAAGGATGTCAGAGAAGACTGCATATCTGCACAAGGCTGGAATCGGCTACAAGACCATCAGCAAGAGGCTTGGTGAGAAGGAAACAGCTGTTGGTGCAACTATTTGGAAATGGAAGATATACTAAATATTTCTCCGCGGTACGGAGCTCCGTGCAAGATCTCGCCTCATGGGGTAAAGATGATCATGAGAAAGGTCAGGGATCAGCCCCAAACTACATGGGAGGAGCTTGTTAATGATCTTAAGGCAGTTGGGACCACAGTCACCAAGCCAAAACATTGGTAACACTACGTCGCAATGTACTGAAATCCTGCAGCGTCTTGGTCCACCGCTCAAGACGTCACATGTACAGTACAGGCCTGTTTAAAGTTTGCCAAGGAACATTGAAAAGATTCAGAGAAGGCTTGGGAGAAAGAGCTGTGGTCAGATGAGACCAACAGTCCGTTTGGCATTATCTCGATCCCAAGAAGACCATCCCTACAGTCAAGCAGGTGAAAACAATTTGCTTTATGGCTGTTTTTCTTCCAAGGGTATAGGACGACTTCACCCCACTGAGGGGCAAATGGACGGGGCCATGTACTGTGAAATTTTGGTGAGAACCTCCTTCCTTCAGCCAGAACACTGAAGATGGGTCATGGATGGGTCTTCCAGCATAACAATGACCCGAAACACACTGCCAAAGAAACAAAGGACTGGCTCAAGAAGAAGCACATTAAGGTCATGGAGGGCTCTAGTCAGTCTCCAGACCTCAATCCTATAGAAAATCTGTGGAGGGAGCTGAAACTTTGAGTTTCCAAACAACAGTCAAGGAAACTTGAGGATTTAGAGAGGATCTGTAAAGAGGAGTGGACCAAAATCCCTCCTGAGATGTGTGCAAACCTGGTGAACAACTACAAGGAAAAACGTCTTACCTTGGTGCTTGCCAACAAGGGTTTCTGCACCAAGTACTAAGTCATGTTTTGCTTGGGGATCAAATACTTCTTTCACTCACTGAAATACGAATCAATTTCTAAACTTTATACAATGTTTTTTTCTGGATTTTTTGTTTGTTATTGTCTCTATACATTCAAATAAACCTACCATAAAAATTATAGACCCTTCATTTCTTCGTAAGTGGGCAAACTTACAAAATCAGCAGGGGATCAAATAAATATTTTCCCCACTGTAGAACCCAGATGTGCTGCGCCTTGTTTACAAGAAGAGGAATGCACATGCATGCGTCATGGTACTCCGGGACTGACCCGGATGAGAAGAAATCACTGAATAAAGTAGTTATTTTTGTTTTTGTTTAAGGTTGAACCCCTGAGTCACATGAACTATTTTAACAATGTCCTTACTACCTTTCTGGGCCTTGAACGAGGCAGTTCCGTTGTGGTCTATGCAGGGTCAGAAAGCTCTCGGATTTATCAAAAATAAGTTACTTTGTGTTCTGAAGATGAACGAAGGTCTTACGGGTTTGAAATGACATGAGCGTGAGTAATTAATGACAGGATGATTTGTCCCTTCTGATGAATTCTAAGAATCAGTTAAAATGGCTTTGGTTTATTCCACAATCATCTAAAACATCGCATACAACTAGCAATGTCCTGCTAGTCAGAATTTGCTAATTACAACAATTATGCACAATACTTTGAACTGTGCAATACTTTGTAGTGCGCAATTCTCTAATATTGATAAGATTTTTTTGACTAATGATGATCCATGTCCTACTTTAAAATGCAAGCTCCATGGTTACAATTGCAACAAGTTGATGTACAAACAAACCATCTTTTGCACCATCTATGATACTACAATGACAACCAAACTTTTGATAGTAATTACCAACACCGTTCTTGAAGTTGAATTACTTCAACAAATGATTACGGGCATCTTGCTTCGAATCAAAAATTCTTTGAAATTCCGCATTTACAATATTTCAAACTAGTACCTTGGTCAATATGGACCGATTCTCAACATCTTTTACCTGAAAGCGATGTCTATATTCCCACTATCCCTACCGATAAAATAATTGGTTTCATTCTAAACAAAAGTCGTCATGGAAAAATGTCAGTCAAGATTCTTACCCCTGCGAGAGAGACACCTGGATGTTGTAGCACGGCAGCAGCGGCCGGTCGGAAAATTCAAACTCAAAAACTTCTCTCTGTTCCTCCTCGTCTTCGCCGGGTCCAGGTGGGTTGGCTAGGATGTCATAACCAGACGAGTCATCGGCAGGCTCTGTTAGTCAGACAGAAAAATATCGATTAGAAATGAGAGACAAAGTGTGAATTATGGAATCACACATACACACACACAGACACACTCTGTGAGCTACAATGGATTCTGCACCCATAATATTCCTTAAAAAATCCCTCCCTTCCACCCTCCCTCTCCCTGTCGGATTCACGCCGAGACATGCTTTCCCGGCGCTGCTCTCAAGTCGCTCTCTGAACGCGCTCTCCTATTTGCACTCTCTTCCAAGCGGCACTGCGGGAAGAGCTGCGTGTGAAGCCACTTCACTCGTTCGTGCGTGCTAGCGGCACAGCGTACGCCTCGGAGCGAAACAGACGCCTCTACCTCTTTCTGTTGCGCTTTGGGTTTTTCCAAGGCAGCGCAAAGCTCCCAAAAATAGCCACGCGGCTCCCTTCAACACCTCCCTTTCTCCACCGGCTTTGTTATTCCAGGAATCCAAGGGAAAATGTGCAGTAGCAGTGGGTTTGTTTTCGGCCAGCTGGAGACGGGCCCGCTCGCGCACACACACACACACACACACACACTGAGCGATCTGCTGATATATGGCAGCCAGGGGAACTCTCGCTACGCAGCTAGAATTCGTTTAAAGAAAGAGCAATAAAAAAATGCTGGCATCTATTTTTGCCCCCATGGTGCCGACCCCACCACTCACAGAACGGGGATTTTTATATAAATACTTTCAAGCAAACATCAGAGGTACAAACACACACGGAAGCTATTTTTCTATTTTTTTTTTCAATTCTAGATCAATGACCGTCTACAAACATTGATGATTCACACAGAGATTTACCTTCAGGTGTTTACCCGTCTTGTCTGTCTGTTTGCGTGATTCTACTCCATTGTTTCTTACGTCTGTTGCTGTGAGTGTTTTGTGCATTTCGGAGTATGTGTGTGTGTGTGTGTGTTCAAGTGTGAAAGTGGTACTCACCGCACACTGCGCTGCCGTAAAACTCCCAGTACACACCGGGGTCATCGTCCGCTCTGCCCTGCAGGTCAGCAAAGTAATCTAGAGTGAGAAAGAGAGAGATGAGACCGTTACTGATGTAAACAGGAAGCAACTAGAAATGCACTGACAGAATTTTGGGCAAAAAAAAGCTAAACTTAAAGCTAATATTAGCATAAGATCATGCTCGTAATTTCAAGAAAATGCACATAATAAAATAATAATTAATCAAACTAATAATAACAATAATAAACAAAAAGTACTAGTTAACAAATATTGCTCCAAATCTAGAAAGTAATACAATTAATTAATACATAAATAAGATGATAGATGACGCTACAAGAATAGCGAATTAAAGGGAATTAAGTGCTAATGTTTGGCAGATATGATGACCGATATATCGTGCAATTGCTTAACAGACCACATTCTCCAAGCGACAATAAGAAAAGAGTCTTCTACAGGCAGCAGAAGCTCTGATGCTCTGCCAGCGTTATGTGGTTGCACGCTCAGATGCCACTTGGTGCTGCGAAGCACAGCCAGCGGCGACGGGAGCCGCATTTGCCAGCGCAGCCATTAACAATTCCACCCAGAGAGAGTGTGAGAGCGAGAGAGAGAGAGGGCGGTTGATTAGAAGGCTCCCACAGAGGGAAAACAAATTTGGGGAGGGTCTTTAAATCAGTGCAGCAGACAGCAGAACGGGACAAGCCTGCTGATTTACACACACACACACACACACACACACACAATATGATGCCCTGCGCTTCCAGGCCGAGCTCTTTCCTGCCTCACGAACTCATGCATAATCAAACACGCACGCAGCCAGTCAGTGTGAACCTCCACCATGTGACTGAGCTGCCCTTTAACTGGCAGCCCTGAAGCTAATCCACACACACACATTAAGATGGCTTTGGAGGAGAAAGAACTTGCGACTGCCGTCAAGAACAAACGCCGGCTGTGTACAAATTGTTTTCGCGATGCCCTCTAGTTCAGCTCACAACTTTGACCATTAATCAAGCTGTGCCTCACAAAACACTACTACTGTCGCTGAAAGAGAGAGAGAGAGAGAGAGAGAGAGACTCCTCCGGACAGTCATGGCGAGGCTGTGCTCGGGCGAGAGGGGTCAGTGTTAACACAAACACAGGAAAGGCCGTCTCGGCAAATGCCACGTCTCCTGCAATGTCATCTTCACATGCTCCCGGAGCACAGCTTGTCTTTATCCATGCGAACGTCTAACCTGGAGCATTAAAACTTTACTTCTGCACACAATGGGTGGCGAACAGCACAGTGACAAGGTCAATGCTCCACTAACCATGAACAACTCTTGAAAGATTATTCTGGGTTATTTTCAACATAAAACTGTGCACTGAAAGAAACTGTCGAGAACATGACAAACAAATGTCTTTGGTCTGGCAAACAGTATATTTTACAGGTTGAGAATTACATTGCACAGTAGAAAAAAAAAAGCATTTGAAGCAACTCGATTATTTTTTTTTCCTGAAATGTACGTTTTTAAATCATTCTAATGGAACACTGACTTTTAATAAAGTAAATAGCTTCCGTTTCTTTCTCAAGCTTTACCCAAATGTCTGTTCTGGCATTATGCAAGTTTTGTAAGTGAACTGCCATAAAAAGTGTGGACTGATTTATAAAAACCATAAATGCGCATGTATCGATAATCATTAAAATTACGACTCTAGCGGGCTCCAAGGCTCGAAAAAACACAAAACTATACAGCTGCTTTAAATATTCAGTGTGAAATTTTTAGACCACTAGTGGCACCAAATGGATTTGCAGTTTTTTTTGTTGGTTTGAGTGCACTGACATCACAACAGGGTTGTAACCAATGGCATAAAGTGGGGGCGGGATTTGTCCAATTCTCTGACCAATGACAGATGGCAAGGGCGTTTGTCATAATAATGACTGTTTTCGAATACGTTTCGGTTCTGTTTGGTGCTGAAATCACATGCTGTAGCTTTAAAAGTCGTTTAAGCTACATCTAGATTTCTAAAACCCAATTTAAATCTTTGAAGCCATTCAGATGCTGTTCTTGAGGTGTAACGGTAAAACTTTCAAAAAATCACTCATATGGACAACAGCTATAAAAAAAAAAAAAAAAAAAAAAAAAAATCAAAGGGTCAGAATGATGTCAAAAGCTTCTAAAACCCATAAAACAACACCCCATTTTATTTTAGATGGCTCCAGATTAGACCCAGATTACGGTTTCAATAATACAACCCAGCTTTTCCAAATATTGTTGTGTGCGACAAACCCGCACACCCTATAAACAGACATGCCACACAAGACCAAATAAAGACACGCACACAGACAAACACACACACACATAATCTCCTTTCAGGGAAAGCTGATTTGCCGGAGCTAAAGGCTTCTCCTCTGCTCCAGCTGTTGCTTAGTAACCAGATAGCCACGCGGAGCCGAACCTTCCCCGGCTACAGGAGGGAAATTCTGGGAATAGAGGTGGAAGAGAGGAACAGTGCGCTCTTACCAGACAGAAAAGACTCCATTATGTCGCTGTGGGTCATCTTCAGCAAACTGCGGCCCGAATAGGTAGCTAAAGTTGGATCGGCGCCGTATGACAGCAACAGTCGGACCACATCTAGATGATCGTTTTCCACAGCATCGTGAAGAGGCCTGTTGGAAAAGAGAGAAGAATACTTACTTCTCAAAAAAAACTAATATTACATTTATACTGCGGCTTATATTTATTTTATCCATCAGATTTTGATTAGATTATGAAAAGTATTATTTATTTTACTTTCCCATAATTTTAAAATCCCAGAGTTCACCTGACTTTCACGTTGCAACAAAATTGCCATAAACTTGGAGAAAGTGGTAAATGTTTACCATAAAGTAAAAAAAAATTAACATTATTAATTATTATAGATAGATAGATAAATAAATAATCAATCTTTAGAATAATGTGCACTGACAAATGGTTCACAATAATACCAGAACAGTTTATTAAGAAAGTAAACTGGGTAAAATTATTATTTTTCTTGTGATCATAATCTACTTGCTGATGGTTTTTAATACCAAAAACCTATATATATATATATATTTTTTTTTTTTAATTTTCTTTGGCATTTGTGAGATTTTCTTTTAGCTTAAACAGTTCAATTACTTCACTTGTCCATAATTACCTTCATTTTATCTGCTGGCATTGCCCAATAAAACAGTCATTAAAACCTGTCACTGTCATTCATCTTTCCTGAATCGGAACGCTAAACGAAATTGAATTTTTAAGTGTATAGCGAAGACAGCGATCTCACACGCCTAATCTGCTCTTCTTGCGGTAATTATCCGAACTAAGATTCTCGGCCTCTTCTGTTGTTGTAAAGCCTTATTACCAACATATAATTACTGACATTGAGTGTGTGTGCGTCAGCACGTGTGTGCATGTGTAATTATCCGTACACGCACATGCTTCTGAACGCAGTGTGATGAAAGCATTAGGAAGTCACAGAAATAAGTCTTGCATGCAAGGCTTTTCTATTTAGGTGATATCATGAATGCATGTGTGCTTACCTGGTGCCGTCCTGTGCACTGCAGTTGATGTCGGCCCCGTGCTCCAGTAAGTGCTGTACGATGGAGAGCCAGCCGCGGAGAACAGGCCTCGTGGAGCGCGCAGTAACCCGCATTATCCCGATGATTCACGTCACACACTTTATTCTCCAGACAGTACAAAACCACCTCCTACAGCGAGCGGGAGAGAGACAGAAGACGAGCGGTTACTATGGTGCAGCGAGGAATGAAATTCATTAAACACCATTAAAGAGCGCAGAGAAAGAGAGAGACGGGAAGAGAGCAGACAGACAGTTCCGCCCAGAGCTGATTATTGATGTGTGAGGTATCAGGGGCTTTACAGACGAATCCTGCCCCAAGCCTGCTGTTCACTTTCTATATGAGACGCCTGAGACGGCACTGTGAGTGTGTGTGTGTGTGAGAGCGAGTGTGAGATAGAGAGTCTGCAAGAAGCAGCAGTGTAGGAGCGACTTTAAAGGCAGGGGAAATGTGAACGATGTTTGCCCGTGCGAAACCGAGAAGCCTTTCTACATCAACCCAAGCCAAAAGAACACCGTAAACTGCTAAGGATGTTGTTATCCGATTCTTAGACAGGACTTTGCTGTGTGGTTGCTTGAAGGAGGATCTCAAATGATAGAATTCGAGGTTGTTTTTAATTGTGCCAATCTAGAACACCCTAGCAGCCACAAAGGAAAACGTAAGCAATTGCTCCTGATGCTGCTTGGTGGTCACTAGAATGTTCTGTGCTGGAACAATTCAAAAGACCCTCGAATTCTATCATTTGCCAACATCCCTTCAATTTCGCCATTTTTTTTAAATTGTCAACCATCAGGCAAACTGTGCATGTCTGTCAAAAAGACAGTTTTTTTTACTCAGATTTCTGCGATTTGGCATTATATGTATTGTCCCATTCGCACTTCCTGCCATTCCCGTCTGCTGGTTAAGAACAATGTCTGGAAGAGGCTGGAATGACAGAGAACCCTTGCAGATTTAATAGGAGAGTTCTTCTGCAAGCTCGGGTTAAAGGAAATCCCACATCCATCACTGCGAGCCGATTCCTCAGGCACGGAGGCATCAAAAACAAGCGAGCACACACACACACACACACACACAGATGGGCTGGAGAGGGGAGGGCTGGTGTCCGCTCAGCGCTCAGACGAATGAGGGCATTAGGATTCAAGAGGCGTAGCACTCGCACTTCAACCCTGGCAGCGTCTCAGAGAACGCATTCAACCCCTCCCCCGACGGAGTCGCACAGTGGTACGACCTGCCCCACACTGCTGCCAGCAGCTCTGCCTCGCGCTTCCCACCGGCTCCGTATCCAGGATACGGCATGCCGCCGGCATGACAGAAAAAAACCAAGCCGTTAGCAGGGGCGCCGAGCCGTTAACGAGCCCAAACGGGAAACTCTCGCTCCAGTGCGGATGTTCACTCCTGTCTGCCAGGAGGGGTGGACCAAAACACAAGGAAGGTAAAACATACACTTACCACGCTCACTTGGCCTATCGATAAGCCCCTCCCATCAAATGCAGATGAGCCAATGGCAGTTGAGTATCAGTTGCACAGGGAGCAGAACTTGGACTAGGGATGGGCGATACCACTTATTTGGTTTTCGATACCGATACTTTTAAAAGTCAGTATCGCCTAACTCAGACATCTTTAAGTTTCAGCGCCATAGAGAAACATTGGAAGATTCGAAGCTTGCATCGGTTTAATGGTGTTTATGCTACAAAAATGGAAAAATGATGTGCCTGTGGTACTTGTGACACTGGTTCCAGTTATCCTGAGAGAATATGCAATATAATTTATTTTACTCCATTTCCTAAATCCAACCAAAACAGAGCAAAATGTCCCTAAACACTTTCAACCCAAATCACAATGAAGACGAAAATGTTCATTTTGTGGTTGTCATACTCGTCATACTTTTCACTTTAAGATTTCATTTCAGAACGTTAATGTAATGTTGTGCTTCAGCAAGGCATCTCTGACTAAAACTAGCGAACGGTAAAGCTAGTGCGTCCATGCTAACGTACAAACCTAAATAGCGAAATGTTCTTACATCATGTACCGTGTAGGTCAAAAACACAAACAAAAGGTCTACATTTTAGAGTCTCTCCATAAACTGGATAAATGTAAATTTAATCGTACCCTGCGATACATAATTTTTTTAAATCTATTAAATAGATATATATATCCCTACATGAAATATTTAATTCCCACTTGAATGGTGGCCCTTCTGTGTCCAAATTGTGCAAAAACATCATGGGACAAGGTTTTCACACTGACAGCTGTCATTGTAAGACAGTGTGCCGCCCCTTTGTTTGTCCGAGGGAGCAACAGTAACTAAGGGGGCGGGGCTCACCGATAGGTCAATTACCAAAAGCGAGCCGCAGTTCAAGGGAGAATTTCTCTATTTCCGTTTGTTTTTCCATCGCCTCATTCCCTTTCCAGTGAGGTCTCTCTTTTTCTCTCCTGCCTCAGGGAGTTCCTCAGTGGGATGTTTGCAGGCAGGCGAGCGGAGTGTTACATTAAACAGACAATAAAGCAGTGTTACACAGCCTAGCGAGAAAAAGATTTGTCGTGATTTTCTCCTCAGAACTGCTTTTTGCTGGAGTGTTTCCTCCCCCACTGTCCCCTGCTAAAACGACTCCCAGCTAACAACTGCAATCAAATGCATCATTCAAGACACTTAACCCCTTCACAACAGCAATCCCACAAAACAAGACACAGGCCGGCTCAAGACCGAACCCGACGTGCAACCATTTTACCACAACCTCAAAGCCTAGTCAACCCAACCCACATCATAAAAAATAAAAGAGCTAGGACCTACAGCTCGCTTAGGAAGAAAGACACTCAAGACAGGAAAAAGAAGGGGAAGCTTTACAGGCAGACCTGAACTGAAACCAG